>NW_028249405.1:0-54883 GCF_964263255.1 Lissotriton vulgaris
AGCCTGCTCTGGGCAGAGGTGCTTCACAGCTCCTCCAGGCGAGGCTGGCCTTTCATGGGGTGAGGGCCAGCGCTGTCAGAGACCCGGAATCAAGCCTGCTCTGGGCGGAGGTGCTTCACACCTCCTCCAGGCGAGGCTGGCCTTTCATGGGGTGAGGGCCAGTGCTCTCAAAGACCCGGAATCAAGCCTGCTCTGGGCGGAGGTGCTTCACCCCTCCTCCAGGCGAGGCTGGCCTTTCATGGGGTGAGGGCCAGCGCTCTCAAAGACCCGGAATCAAGCCTGCTCTGGACAGAGGTGCTTCACCCCTCCTCCCGGCGAGGCTGGCCTTTCATGGGGTGAGGGCCAGCGCTCTCAAAGACCCGGAATCAAGCCTGCTCTGGGCGGAGGTGCTTCACACCTCCTCCAGGCGAGGCTGGCCTTTCATGGGGTGAGGGCCAGCGCTCTCAAAGACCCGGAATCAAGCCTGCTCTGGGCGGAGGTGCTTCACACCTCCCCCAGGCGAGGCTGGCCTTTCATGGGGTGAGGGCCAGCGCTGTCAGAGACCCGGAATCAAGCCTGCTCTGGGCGGAGGTGCTTCACCCCTCCTCCAGGCGAGGCTGGCCTTTCATGGGGTGAGGGCCAGCGCTCTCAAAGACCCGGAATCAAGCCTGCTCTGGGCAGAGGTGCTTCACCCCTCCTCCAGGCGAGGCTGGCCTTTCATGGGGTGAGGGCCAGCGCTCTCAAAGACCCGGAATCAAGCCTGCTCTGGGCGGAGGTGCTTCACCCCTCCCCCAGGCGAGGCTGGCCTTTCATGGGGTGAGGGCCAGCGCTCTCAAAGACCCGGAATCAAGCCTGCTCTGGGCGGAGGTGCTTCACCCCTCCTCCAGGCGAGGCTGGCCTTTCATGGGGTGAGGGCCAGCGCTCTCAAAGACCCGGAATCAAGCCTGCTCTGGGCAGAGGTGCTTCACCCCTCCTCCAGGCGAGGCTGGCCTTTCATGGGGTGAGGGCCAGCGCTCTCAAAGACCAGGAATCAAGCCTGCTCTGGGCGGAGGTGCTTCACCCCTCCTCCAGGCGAGGCTGGCCTTTCATGGGGTGAGGGCCAGCGCTCTCAAAGACCAGGAATCAAGCCTGCTCTGGACAGAGGTGCTTCACAGCTCCTCCAGGCGAGGCTGGCCTTTCATGGGGTGAGGGCCAGCGCTCTCAAAGACCCGGAATCAAGCCTGCTCTGGGCGGAGGTGCTTCACCCCTCCTCCAGGCGAGGCTGGCCTTTCATGGGGTGAGGGCCAGCGCTCTCAAAGACCCGGAATCAAGCCTGCTCTGGGCGGAGGTGCTTCACCCCTCCTCCAGGCGAGGCTGGCCTTTCATGGGGTGAGGGCCAGCGCTCTCAAAGACCCGGAATCAAGCCTGCTCTGGGCAGAGGTGCTTCACCCCTCCTCCCGGCGAGGCTGGCCTTTCATGGGGTGAGGGCCAGCGCTCTCAAAGACCCGGAATCAAGCCTGCTCTGGACAGAGGTGCTTCACCCCTCCTCCAGGCGAGGCTGGCCTTTCATGGGGTGAGGGCCAGCGCTCTCAAAGACCCGGAATCAAGCCTGCTCTGGGCGGAGGTGCTTCACCCCTCCTCCCGGCGAGGCTGGCCTTTCATGGGGTGAGGGCCAGCGCTCTCAAAGACCCGGAATCAAGCCTGCTCTGGGCGGAGGTGCTTCACCCCTCCTCCAGGCGAGGCTGGCCTTTCATGGGGTGAGGGCCAGCGCTCTCAAAGACCCGGAATCAAGCCTGCTCTGGGCGGAGGTGCTTCACCCCTCCTCCAGGCGAGGCTGGCCTTTCATGGGGTGAGGGCCAGCGCTCTCAAAGACCCGGAATCAAGCCTGCTCTGGGCGGAGGTGCTTCACCCCTCCCCCAGGCGAGGCTGGCCTTTCATGGGGTGAGGGCCAGCGCTGTCAAAGACCAGGAAGCAAGCCTGCTCTGGGCAGAGGTGCTTCACAGCTCCTCCAGGCGAGGCTGGCCTTTCATGGGGTGAGGGCCAGCGCTCTCAAAGACCCGGAATCAAGCCTGCTCTGGGCAGAGGTGCTTCACCCCTCCTCCCGGCGAGGCTGGCCTTTCATGGGGTGAGGGCCAGCGCTCTCAAAGACCCGGAATCAAGCCTGCTCTGGGCGGAGGTGCTTCACCCCTCCTCCAGGCGAGGCTGGCCTTTCATGGGGTGAGGGCCAGCGCTCTCAAAGACCCGGAATCAAGCCTGCTCTGGGCAGAGGTGCTTCACACCTCCCCCAGGCGAGGCTGGCCTTTCATGGGGTGAGGGCCAGCGCTGTCAGAGACCCGGAATCAAGCCTGCTCTGGACAGAGGTGCTTCACCCCTCCCCCAGGCGAGGCTGGCCTTTCATGGGGTGAGGGCCAGCGCTCTCAAAGACCCGGAATCAAGCCTGCTCTGGACAGAGGTGCTTCACCCCTCCCCCAGGCGAGGCTGGCCTTTCATGGGGTGAGGGCCAGCGCTCTCAAAGACCCGGAATCAAGCCTGCTCTGGACAGAGGTGCTTCACCCCTCCCCCAGGCGAGGCTGGCCTTTCATGGGGTGAGGGCCAGCGCTGTCAGAGACCCGGAATCAAGCCTGCTCTGGGCAGAGGTGCTTCACACCTCCCCCAGGCGAGGCTGGCCTTTCATGGGGTGAGGGCCAGCGCTCTCAAAGACCCGGAATCAAGCCTGCTCTGGACAGAGGTGCTTCACCCCTCCTCCAGGCGAGGCTGGCCTTTCATGGGGTGAGGGCCAGCGCTCGCAAAGACCCGGAATCAAGCCTGCTCTGGGCAGAGGTGCTTCACCCCTCCTCCCGGCGAGGCTGGCCTTTCATGGGGTGAGGGCCAGCGCTCTCAAAGACCCGGAATCAAGCCTGCTCTGGACAGAGGTGCTTCACCCCTCCTCCCGGCGAGGCTGGCCTTTCATGGGGTGAGGGCCAGCGCTCTCAAAGACCCGGAATCAAGCCTGCTCTGGACAGAGGTGCTTCACCCCTCCTCCCGGCGAGGCTGGCCTTTCATGGGGTGAGGGCCAGCGCTGTCAGAGACCCGGAATCAAGCCTGCTCTGGACAGAGGTGCTTCACCCCTCCTCCCGGCGAGGCTGGCCTTTCATGGGGTGAGGGCCAGCGCTCTCAAAGACCCGGAATCAAGCCTGCTCTGGACAGAGGTGCTTCACCCCTCCTCCCGGCGAGGCTGGCCTTTCATGGGGTGAGGGCCAGCGCTCTCAAAGACCCGGAATCAAGCCTGCTCTGGGCGGAGGTGCTTCACCCCTCCTCCAGGCGAGGCTGGCCTTTCATGGGGTGAGGGCCAGCGCTCTCAAAGACCCGGAATCAAGCCTGCTCTGGACAGAGGTGCTTCACCCCTCCTCCCGGCGAGGCTGGCCTTTCATGGGGTGAGGGCCAGCGCTCTCAAAGACCCGGAATCAAGCCTGCTCTGGGCGGAGGTGCTTCACACCTCCTCCAGGCGAGGCTGGCCTTTCATGGGGTGAGGGCAAGCGCTCTCAAAGACCCGGAATCAAGCCTGCTCTGGACAGAGGTGCTTCACCCCTCCTCCCGGCGAGGCTGGCCTTTCATGGGGTGAGGGCCAGCGCTCTCAAAGACCCGGAATCAAGCCTGCTCTGGGCGGAGGTGCTTCACACCTCCTCCAGGCGAGGCTGGCCTTTCATGGGGTGAGGGCCAGCGCTCTCAAAGACCCGGAATCAAGCCTGCTCTGGGCGGAGGTGCTTCACCCCTCCTCCAGGCGAGGCTGGTCTTTCATGGGGTGAGGGCCAGCGCTGTCAGAGACCCGGAATCAAGCCTGCTCTGGGCGGAGGTGCTTCACCCCTCCTCCCGGCGAGGCTGGCCTTTCATGGGGTGAGGGCCAGCGCTCTCAAAGACCCGGAATCAAGCCTGCTCTGGGCGGAGGTGCTTCACCCCTCCTCCAGGCGAGGCTGGCCTTTCATGGGGTGAGGGCCAGCGCTCTCAAAGACCCGGAATCAAGCCTGCTCTGGGCGGAGGTGCTTCACCCCTCCTCCAGGCGAGGCTGGCCTTTCATGGGGTGAGGGCCAGCGCTCTCAAAGACCCGGAATCAAGCCTGCTCTGGACAGAGGTGCTTCACCCCTCCTCCAGGCGAGGCTGGCCTTTCATGGGGTGAGGGCCAGCGCTCTCAAAGACCCGGAATCAAGCCTGCTCTGGGCGGAGGTGCTTCACCCCTCCTCCAGGCGAGGCTGGCCTTTCATGGGGTGAGGGCCAGCGCTGTCAGAGACCCGGAATCAAGCCTGCTCTGGGCGGAGGTGCTTCACACCTCCTCCAGGCGAGGCTGGCCTTTCATGGGGTGAGGGCCAGCGCTCTCAAAGACCCGGAATCAAGCCTGCTCTGGACGGAGGTGCTTCACCCCTCCTCCAGGCGAGGCTGGCCTTTCATGGGGTGAGGGCCAGCGCTCTCAAAGACCCGGAATCAAGCCTGCTCTGGACAGAGGTGCTTCACCCCTCCTCCCGGCGAGGCTGGCCTTTCATGGGGTGAGGGCCAGCGCTCTCAAAGACCCGGAATCAAGCCTGCTCTGGGCGGAGGTGCTTCACCCCTCCTCCAGGCGAGGCTGGCCTTTCATGGGGTGAGGGCCAGCGCTCTCAAAGACCCGGAATCAAGCCTGCTCTGGGCAGAGGTGCTTCACAGCTCCTCCAGGCGAGGCTGGCCTTTCATGGGGTGAGGGCCAGCGCTCTCAAAGACCCGGAATCAAGCCTGCTCTGGGCAGAGGTGCTTCACCCCTCCTCCAGGCGATGTTGGCCTTTCATGGGGTGAGGGCCAGCGCTCTCAAAGACCCGGAATCAAGCCTGCTCTGGACAGAGGTGCTTCACCCCTCCTCCAGGCGAGGCTGGCCTTTCATGGGGTGAGGGCCAGCGCTCTCAAAGACCCGGAATCAAGCCTGCTCTGGGCGGAGGTGCTTCACACCTCCTCCAGGCGAGGCTGGCCTTTCATGGGGTGAGGGCCAGCGCTCTCAAAGACCGGGAATCAAGCCTGCTCTGGACAGAGGTGCTTCACTCCTCCTCCAGGCGAGGCTGGCCTTTCATGGGGTGAGGGCCAGCGCTGTCAGAGACCCGGAATCAAGCCTGCTCTGGACAGAGGTGCTTCACCCCTCCTCCAGGCGAGGCTGGCCTTTCATGGGGTGAGGGCCAGCGCTGTCAGAGACCCGGAATCAAGCCTGCTCTGGACAGAGGTGCTTCACCCCTCCTCCAGGCGAGGCTGGCCTTTCATGGGGTGAGGGCCAGCGCTCTCAAAGACCCGGAATCAAGCCTGCTCTGGACAGAGGTGCTTCACCCCTCCCCCAGGCGAGGCTGGCCTTTCATGGGGTGAGGGCCAGCGCTCTCAAAGACCCGGAATCAAGCCTGCTCTGGGCGGAGGTGCTTCACCCCTCCTCCAGGCGAGGCTGGCCTTTCATGGGGTGAGGGCCAGCGCTCTCAAAGACCCGAATCAAGCCTGCTCTGGACAGAGGTGCTTCACCCCTCCTCCAGGCGAGGCTGGCCTTTCATGGGGTGAGGGCCAGCGCTCTCAAAGACCCGGAATCAAGCCTGCTCTGGGCGGAGGTGCTTCACCCCTCCTCCAGGCGAGGCTGGCCTTTCATGGGGTGAGGGCCAGCGCTCTCAAAGACCCGGAATCAAGCCTGCTCTGGGCAGAGGTGCTTCACCCCTCCTCCCGGCGAGGCTGGCCTTTCATGGGGTGAGGGCCAGCGCTCTCAAAGACCCGGAATCAAGCCTGCTCTGGACAGAGGTGCTTCACACCTCCTCCAGGCGAGGCTGGCCTTTCATGGGGTGAGGGCCAGCGCTGTCAGAGACCCGGAATCAAGCCTGCTCTGGACAGAGGTGCTTCACCCCTCCTCCCGGCGAGGCTGGCCTTTCATGGGGTGAGGGCCAGCGCTCGCAAAGACCCGGAATCAAGCCTGCTCTGGGCGGAGGTGCTTCACACCTCCTCCAGGCGAGGCTGGCCTTTCATGGGGTGAGGGCCAGCGCTGTCAAAGACCCGGAATCAAGCCTGCTCTGGGCGGAGGTGCTTCACACCTCCTCCAGGCGAGGCTGGCCTTTCATGGGGTGAGGGCCAGCGCTCTCAAAGACCCGGAATCAAGCCTGCTCTGGGCGGAGGTGCTTCACACCTCCTCCAGGCGAGGCTGGCCTTTCATGGGGTGAGGGCCAGCGCTCTCAAAGACCCGGAATCAAGCCTGCTCTGGACGGAGGTGCTTCACCCCTCCTCCAGGCGAGGCTGGCCTTTCATGGGGTGAGGGCCAGCGCTCTCAAAGACCAGGAAGCAAGCCTGCTCTGGACGGAGGTGCTTCACCCCTCCTCCAGGCGAGGCTGGCCTTTCATGGGGTGAGGGCCAGCGCTGTCAGAGACCAGGAACAAAGCCTGCTCTGGGCGGAGGTGCTTCACCCCTCCTCCAGGCGAGGCTGGCCTTTCATGGGGTGAGGGCCAGCGCTCTCAAAGACCCGGAATCAAGCCTGCTCTGGGCAGAGGTGCTTCACCCCTCCTCCAGGCGAGGCTGGCCTTTCATGGGGTGAGGGCCAGCGCTGTCAGAGACCAGGAATCAAGCCTGCTCTGGGCAGAGGTGCTTCACACCTCCTCCAGGCGAGGCTGGCCTTTCATGGGGTGAGGGCCAGCGCTCTCAAAGACCAGGAAGCAAGCCTGCTCTGGACAGAGGTGCTTCACCCCTCCTCCAGGCGAGGCTGGCCTTTCATGGGGTGAGGGCCAGCGCTCTCAAAGACCAGGAAGCAAGCCTGCTCTGGACAGAGGTGCTTCACCCCTCCTCCAGGCGAGGCTGGCCTTTCATGGGGTGAGGGCCAGCGCTCTCAAAGACCCGGAATCAAGCCTGCTCTGGACAGAGGTGCTTCACCCCTCCTCCAGGCGAGGCTGGCCTTTCATGGGGTGAGGGCCAGCGCTCTCAAAGACCAGGAAGCAAGCCTGCTCTGGGCGGAGGTGCTTCACCCCTCCTCCAGGCGAGGCTGGCCTTTCATGGGGTGAGGGCCAGCGCTCTCAAAGACCCGGAATCAAGCCTGCTCTGGGCAGAGGTGCTTCACAGCTCCTCCAGGCGAGGCTGGCCTTTCATGGGGTGAGGGCCAGCGCTCTCAAAGACCCGGAATCAAGCCTGCTCTGGGCAGAGGTGCTTCACCCCTCCTCCAGGCGAGGCTGGCCTTTCATGGGGTGAGGGCCAGCGCTCTCAAAGACCCGGAATCAAGCCTGCTCTGGACAGAGGTGCTTCACCCCTCCTCCAGGCGAGGCTGGCCTTTCATGGGGTGAGGGCCAGCGCTCTCAAAGACCCGGAATCAAGCCTGCTCTGGACAGAGGTGCTTCACCCCTCCTCCAGGCGAGGCTGGCCTTTCATGGGGTGAGGGCCAGCGCTCTCAAAGACCCGGAATCAAGCCTGCTCTGGACAGAGGTGCTTCACCCCTCCTCCAGGCGAGGCTGGCCTTTCATGGGGTGAGGGCCAGCGCTCTCAAAGACCCGGAATCAAGCCTGCTCTGGGCGGAGGTGCTTCACCCCTCCTCCAGGCGAGGCTGGCCTTTCATGGGGTGAGGGCCAGCGCTCTCAAAGACCCGGAATCAAGCCTGCTCTGGACAGAGGTGCTTCACCCCTCCTCCAGGCGAGGCTGGCCTTTCATGGGGTGAGGGCCAGCGCTCTCAAAGACCAGGAAGCAAGCCTGCTCTGGACGGAGGTGCTTCACCCCTCCTCCAGGCGAGGCTGGCCTTTCATGGGGTGAGGGCCAGCGCTCTCAAAGACCCGGAATCAAGCCTGCTCTGGGCGGAGGTGTTTCACCCCTCCTCCAGGCGAGGCTGGCCTTTCATGGGGTGAGGGCCAGCGCTCTCAAAGACCCGGAATCAAGCCTGCTCTGGGCGGAGGTGCTTCACACCTCCTCCAGGCGAGGCTGGCCTTTCATGGGGTGAGGGCCAGCGCTGTCAGAGACCCGGAATCAAGCCTGCTCTGGGCGGAGGTGCTTCACCCCTCCTCCAGGCGAGGCTGGCCTTTCATGGGGTGAGGGCCAGCGCTCTCAAAGACCCGGAATCAAGCCTGCTCTGGGCGGAGGTGCTTCACACCTCCTCCAGGCGAGGCTGGCCTTTCATGGGGTGAGGGCCAGCGCTGTCAGAGACCCGGAATCAAGCCTGCTCTGGACAGAGGTGCTTCACCCCTCCTCCAGGCGAGGCTGGCCTTTCATGGGGTGAGGGCCAGCGCTGTCAGAGACCCGGAATCAAGCCTGCTCTGGGCGGAGGTGCTTCACACCTCCTCCAGGCGAGGCTGGCCTTTCATGGGGTGAGGGCCAGCGCTGTCAGAGACCCGGAATCAAGCCTGCTCTGGACAGAGGTGCTTCACCCCTCCTCCAGGCGAGGCTGGCCTTTCATGGGGTGAGGGCCAGCGCTCTCAAAGACCAGGAACAAAGCCTGCTCTGGACAGAGGTGCTTCACCCCTCCTCCAGGCGAGGCTGGCCTTTCGTGGGGTGAGGGCCAGCGCTCTCAAAGACCCGGAATCAAGCCTGCTCTGGACAGAGGTGCTTCACCCCTCCTCCAGGTGAGGCTGGCCTTTCATGGGGTGAGGGCCAGCGCTCTCAAAGACCCGGAATCAAGCCTGCTCTGGGCGGAGGTGCTTCACACCTCCTCCAGGCGAGGCTGGCCTTTCATGGGGTGAGGGCCAGCGCTCTCAAAGACCCGGAATCAAGCCTGCTCTGGGCGGAGGTGCTTCACACCTCCTCCAGGCGAGGCTGGCCTTTCATGGGGTGAGGGCCAGCGCTGTCAGAGACCCGGAATCAAGCCTGCTCTGGGCGGAGGTGCTTCACCCCTCCTCCAGGCGAGGCTGGCCTTTCATGGGGTGAGGGCCAGCGCTCTCAAAGACCCGGAATCAAGCCTGCTCTGGGCGGAGGTGCTTCACACCTCCTCCAGGCGAGGCTGGCCTTTCATGGGGTGAGGGCCAGCGCTGTCAGAGACCCGGAATCAAGCCTGCTCTGGACAGAGGTGCTTCACCCCTCCTCCAGGCGAGGCTGGCCTTTCATGGGGTGAGGGCCAGCGCTGTCAGAGACCCGGAATCAAGCCTGCTCTGGGCGGAGGTGCTTCACCCCTCCTCCAGGCGAGGCTGGCCTTTCATGGGGTGAGGGCCAGCGCTCTCAAAGACCCGGAATCAAGCCTGCTCTGGGCGGAGGTGCTTCACACCTCCTCCAGGCGAGGCTGGCCTTTCATGGGGTGAGGGCCAGCGCTGTCAGAGACCCGGAATCAAGCCTGCTCTGGGCGTAGGTGCTTCACCCCTCCTCCAGGCGAGGCTGGCCTTTCATGGGGTGAGGGCCAGCGCTCTCAAAGACCCGGAATCAAGCCTGCTCTGGGCGGAGGTGCTTCACACCTCCTCCAGGCGAGGCTGGCCTTTCATGGGGTGAGGGCCAGCGCTCTCAAAGACCCGGAATCAAGCCTGCTCTGGGCGGAGGTGCTTCACACCTCCTCCAGGCGAGGCTGGCCTTTCATGGGGTGAGGGCCAGCGCTGTCAGAGACCCGGAATCAAGCCTGCTCTGGGCGGAGGTGCTTCACCCCTCCTCCAGGCGAGGCTGGCCTTTCATGGGGTGAGGGCCAGCGCTCTCAAAGACCCGGAATCAAGCCTGCTCTGGGCGGAGGTGCTTCACACCTCCTCCAGGCGAGGCTGGCCTTTCATGGGGTGAGGGCCAGCGCTGTCAGAGACCCGGAATCAAGCCTGCTCTGGACAGAGGTGCTTCACCCCTCCTCCAGGCGAGGCTGGCCTTTCATGGGGTGAGGGCCAGCGCTCTCAAAGACCCGGAATCAAGCCTGCTCTGGGCGGAGGTGCTTCACCCCTCCTCCCGGCGAGGCTGGCCTTTCATGGGGTGAGGGCCAGCGCTGTCAGAGACCCGGAATCAAGCCTGCTCTGGGCGGAGGTGCTTCACCCCTCCTCCAGGCGAGGCTGGCCTTTCATGGGGTGAGGGCCAGCGCTCTCAAAGACCCGGAATCAAGCCTGCTCTGGACAGAGGTGCTTCACCCCTCCTCCCGGCGAGGCTGGCCTTTCATGGGGTGAGGGCCAGCGCTGTCAGAGACCCGGAATCAAGCCTGCTCTGGGCGAAGGTGCTTCACCCCTCCTCCAGGCGAGGCTGGCCTTTCATGGGGTGAGGGCCAGCGCTCTCAAAGACCCGGAATCAAGCCTGCTCTGGGCGGAGGTGCTTCACACCTCCTCCAGGCGAGGCTGGCCTTTCATGGGGTGAGGGCCAGCGCTGTCAGAGACCCGGAATCAAGCCTGCTCTGGGCGGAGGTGCTTCACACCTCCTCCAGGCGAGGCTGGCCTTTCATGGGGTGAGGGCCAGCGCTCTCAAAGACCCGGAATCAAGCCTGCTCTGGGCAGAGGTGCTTCACCCCTCCTCCCGGCGAGGCTGGCCTTTCATGGGGTGAGGGCCAGCGCTCTCAAAGACCCGGAATCAAGCCTGCTCTGGACAGAGGTGCTTCACCCCTCCTCCAGGCGAAGCTGGCCTTTCATGGGGTGAGGGCCAGCGCTGTCAGAGACCCGGAATCAAGCCTGCTCTGGGCGGAGGTGCTTCACCCCTCCTCCCGGCGAGGCTGGCCTTTCTTGGGGTGAGGGCCAGCGCTCTCAAAGACCCGGAATCAAGCCTGCTCTGGGCGGAGGTGCTTCACCCCTCCTCCAGGCGAGGCTGGCCTTTCATGGGGTGAGGGCCAGCGCTCTCAAAGACCCGGAACAAAGCCTGCTCTGGACAGAGGTGCTTCACCCCTCCTCCAGGCGAGGCTGGCCTTTCATGGGGTGAGGGCCAGCGCTCTCAAAGACCCGGAATCAAGCCTGCTCTGGACAGAGGTGCTTCACCCCTCCTCCCGGCGAGGCTGGCCTTTCATGGGGTGAGGGCCAGCGCTCTCAAAGACCCGGAATCAAGCCTGCTCTGGACAGAGGTGCTTCACCCCTCCTCCAGGCGAGGCTGGCCTTTCATGGGGTGAGGGCCAGCGCTCTCAAAGACCCGGAATCAAGCCTGCTCTGGGCGGAGGTGCTTCACCCCTCCTCCCGGCGAGGCTGGCCTTTCATGGGGTGAGGGCCAGCGCTCTCAAAGACCCGGAATCAAGCCTGCTCTGGACAGAGGTGCTTCACCCCTCCTCCAGGCGAGGCTGGCCTTTCATGGGGTGAGGGCCAGCGCTCTCAAAGACCCGGAATCAAGCCTGCTCTGGGCAGAGGTGCTTCACCCCTCCTCCAGGCGAGGCTGGCCTTTCATGGGGTGAGGGCCAGCGCTCTCAAAGACCCGGAATCAAGCCTGCTCTGGACAGAGGTGCTTCACCCCTCGTCCAGGCGAGGCTGGCCTTTCATGGGGTGAGGGCCAGCGCTCTCAAAGACCCGGAATCAAGCCTGCTCTGGGCAGAGGTGCTTCACCCCTCCTCCAGGCGAGGCTGGCCTTTCATGGGGTGAGGGCCAGCGCTCTCAAAGACCCGGAATCAAGCCTGCTCTGGGCAGAGGTGCTTCACCCCTCCCCCAGGCGAGGCTGGCCTTTCATGGGGTGAGGGCCAGCGCTCTCAAAGACCCGGAATCAAGCCTGCTCTGGACAGAGGTGCTTCACCCCTCCTCCCGGCGAGGCTGGCCTTTCATGGGGTGAGGGCCAGCGCTCTCAAAGACCCGGAATCAAGCCTGCTCTGGACAGAGGTGCTTCACCCCTCCTCCAGGCGAGGCTGGCCTTTCATGGGGTGAGGGCCAGCGCTCTCAAAGACCCGGAATCAAGCCTGCTCTGGGCGGAGGTGCTTCACCCCTCCCCCAGGCGAGGCTGGCCTTTCATGGGGTGAGGGCCAGCGCTCTCAAAGACCCGGAATCAAGCCTGCTCTGGGCGGAGGTGCTTCACCCCTCCTCCAGGCGAGGCTGGCCTTTCATGGGGTGAGGGCCAGCGCTCTCAAAGACCCGGAATCAAGCCTGCTCTGGGCGGAGGTGCTTCACCCCTCCTCCAGGCGAGGCTGGCCTTTCATGGGGTGAGGGCCAGCGCTCTCAAAGACCCAGAATCAAGCCTGCTCTGGGCGGAGGTGCTTCACCCCTCCTCCAGGCGAGGCTGGCCTTTCATGGGGTGAGGGCCAGCGCTCTCAAAGACCCGGTATCAAGCCTGCTCTGGGCGGAGGTGCTTCACACCTCCTCCAGGCGAGGCTGGCCTTTCATGGGGTGAGGGCCAGCGCTCTCAAAGACCAGGAAGCAAGCCTGCTCTGGGCAGAGGTGCTTCACCCCTCCTCCAGGCGAGGCTGGCCTTTCATGGGGTGAGGGCCAGCGCTCTCAAAGACCAGGAATCAAGCCTGCTCTGGGCAGAGGTGCTTCACAACTCCCCCAGGCGAGGCTGGCCTTTCATGGGGTGAGGGCCAGCGCTCTCAAAGACCAGGAATCAAGCCTGCTCTGGGCGGAGGTGCTTCACCCCTCCTCCAGGCGAGGCTGGCCTTTCATGGGGTGAGGGCCAGCGCTCTCAAAGACCCGGTATCAAGCCTGCTCTGGGCGGAGGTGCTTCACACCTCCTCCAGGCGAGGCTGGCCTTTCATGGGGTGAGGGCCAGCGCTGTCAGAGACCCGGAATCAAGCCTGCTCTGGGCAGAGGTGCTTCACCCCTCCTCCAGGCGAGGCTGGCCTTTCATGGGGTGAGGGCCAGCGCTCTCAAAGACCCGGAATCAAGCCTGCTCTGGGCAGAGGTGCTTCACCCCTCCTCCAGGCGAGGCTGGCCTTTCATGGGGTGAGGGCCAGCGCTCTCAAAGACCAGGAAGCAAGCCTGCTCTGGACGGAGGTGCTTCACCCCTCCTCCAGGCGAGGCTGGCCTTTCATGGGGTGAGGGCCAGCGCTCTCAAAGACCAGGAAGCAAGCCTGCTCTGGACGGAGGTGCTTCACCCCTCCTCCAGGCGAGGCTGGCCTTTCATGGGGTGAGGGCCAGCGCTCTCAAAGACCCGGAATCAAGCCTGCTCTGGGCGGAGGTGCTTCACCCCTCCTCCCGGCGAGGCTGGCCTTTCATGGGGTGAGGGCCAGCGCTCTCAAAGACCCGGAATCAAGCCTGCTCTGGACAGAGGTGCTTCACCCCTCCTCCAGGCGAGGCTGGCCTTTCATGGGGTGAGGGCCAGCGCTCTCAAAGACCCGGAATCAAGCCTGCTCTGGGCGGAGGTGCTTCACCCCTCCCCCAGGCGAGGCTGGCCTTTCATGGGGTGAGGGCCAGCGCTGTCAGAGACCCGGAATCAAGCCTGCTCTGGACAGAGGTGCTTCACCCCTCCTCCAGGCGAGGCTGGCCTTTCATGGGGTGAGGGCCAGCGCTCTCAAAGACCCGGAATCAAGCCTGCTCTGGGCGGAGGTGCTTCACCCCTCCTCCAGGCGAGGCTGGCCTTTCATGGGGTGAGGGCCAGCGCTCTCAAAGACCCGGAATCAAGCCTGCTCTGGGCGGAGGTGCTTCACCCCTCCTCCAGGCGAGGCTGGCCTTTCATGGGGTGAGGGCCAGCGCTCGCAAAGACCCGGAATCAAGCCTGCTCTGGGCGGAGGTGCTTCACCCCTCCTCCAGGCGAGGCTGGCCTTTCATGGGGTGAGGGCCAGCGCTCTCAAAGACCCGGAATCAAGCCTGCTCTGGGCGGAGGTGCTTCACCCCTCCTCCAGGCGAGGCTGGCCTTTCATGGGGTGAGGGCCAGCGCTCTCAAAGACCCGGAATCAAGCCTGCTCTGGGCAGAGGTGCTTCACCCCTCCTCCAGGCGAGGCTGGCCTTTCATGGGGTGAGGGCCAGCGCTCTCAAAGACCCGGAATCAAGCCTGCTCTGGACAGAGGTGCTTCACCCCTCCTCCCGGCGAGGCTGGCCTTTCATGGGGTGAGGGCCAGCGCTCTCAAAGACCCGGAATCAAGCCTGCTCTGGACAGAGGTGCTTCACCCCTCCTCCAGGCGAGGCTGGCCTTTCATGGGGTGAGGGCCAGCGCTCTCAAAGACCCGGAATCAAGCCTGCTCTGGGCGGAGGTGCTTCACCCCTCCTCCAGGCGAGGCTGGCCTTTCATGGGGTGAGGGCCAGCGCTCTCAAAGACCCGGAATCAAGCCTGCTCTGGACAGAGGTGCTTCACCCCTCCTCCAGGCGAGGCTGGCCTTTCATGGGGTGAGGGCCAGCGCTCTCAAAGACCCGGAATCAAGCCTGCTCTGGACAGAGGTGCTTCACCCCTCCTCCAGGCGAGGCTGGCCTTTCATGGGGTGAGGGCCAGCGCTCTCAAAGACCCGGAATCAAGCCTGCTCTGGGCGGAGGTGCTTCACCCCTTGTGAGAAGTTGGCCTGGTATATAATGCTCACTAATTCTAGTGATCACTTTGTACCATGCCAAGCAACCCTTATGATGATGGTTGTAATTCAACCTTGTAGACCAGTTATCCTAGTGGTAACGTGGACAAAGCAGTCTTAGGCTAAACTCTGAAAGGCATGTGAAGCCAGCTGTTATACCATACACAACCCCCTTGAATACCAAATGAAAGGGACACCACACAGATATATATTGAAAATATATATTGATTTATTAACTATAAAATCCCCTGGACTCTTTATGAGCACAGAAGCACAAGCGTTAAATCACAAGACAGTTTAAAATACACAAAAGTTGCACAATATGGATGAGCCCTAGGGGCCACCTAAACCATATACTAAATAAGTGGTATAAGAGATACCAGGAGGAAAGTGAAGAGGCCTAGGGCCTTGGGAATCGCTGGAGCTATTCGAGACTGGAAATAACTAAGTCGGGAAAGGCCCACGGGACTCGGATGCAGTGTTCAAAGTGCACGCACTTTACAATACAAAGTCTATGGTGCGTAAAAAGCACAAAGTTAGAAAGTTAGGAACCTTCCGAGTGACCTACGGAGCTGAAACTTAAAACACAGGCCCTTGGGATGTGTACCAGTGCAGGAGCACCGGCGGAGCTGAGTTACCTCACCCACAGGAAGCGGGTGCACAGGGTCGAAGATGTGTCGGGTTTCGTCACGCTGGTCGATGGTGCTTGGAGCTGAAGATGCTGCAGGCGGCTCGATGAGAAGAGTTCCGGTGGATCCAAGGGTGGATCTGAAGAGTTGAAGACCTGAAAGCAGAGGGGACAGTGTTCAAAGTCACTAGCCAGTGACTACCGTGGAACCAGATTGGAACCAGGCGATGTCGGGTGCAAACAGGCGTTGTCGGGTAGCTTCTTTCTGCAGCCACGTGGATACCCGGGGTCGAGGACGTCCAGGAGTTGGTCACGAGCTGTCCCACGTAGGCTTCTCGCTGTTGGCGGTGTCGGCGACCTGATCGGAGCAAACAGGCCTTGGCAAATGCAAGCCACGCAGAAGTCGAAAGATGCTGTTCACTCGGACCAGCAAGGTCAGAGCGGGTGCTCCTTTTCACAGGAGCTTGGGTAGGTCTGGAGCAGCCAGACCTGCTGTTTAAATCTTCGGGTTCGTCGCCAAGATGGCCGCTGGCCGCGTGGCTAGTGGCCGGGATGGCGCGTCGAGTGGCACAGTGCAAAAGGGCCCCACGCAGATCGTGGAGATGCTGGGGGGCTGATCTTCGGTGCAAGGGCTGCTCGGTGGTGGGGGTTCTCAGTCCCCAAAGCACAACGTCGAGGATGCCTCAGAAGCTGCGCAGTCAGCTTTACGAGTGTCTTCCAAGAGGTCCGGTCCCACGTCACTCGATGCCTCCACGGGTCCCTTCTTTGCAGGGACTGTGGATCGGGCTCTGAGAGGTCTGGGAATCTGGTTCTTGTCGGGCTCTGGGCTCGGGCTCCGGCGGGAGGCGGCGGCAAAGCAGACGTCGAGTTGCTGGTTGGTGCCTGTGTTCACAGGGTGGTCACTCCTTGGCCACAAGGGAGATTCTTCTTCAGTCTTCTGTGCAGCAGAATGTCGAAGTCCAGTCTTCTTCTTAGTTTTAAGTTGATTTCGGGATGATCTCCTGTGCAATGGCACTGCTCCCCCTCTTATTCCAATCTAGGGGGTGGATCACCTACTAGGTCCCTCCTCTGGGAGGAACCAGGAAGGGGGGCGGTTACACCCCCTTTCCTTTGTCCAGCTCCGCGCCAGGACTGGGGCTGGAAGGCCCCAGAACCGGTTTGGGCTGGCCTATGCACGGGGACACCTTGTGTGCCCCGGGCATGTCTGATTCTATTCAGCCCTGTCCTACCCAATACACAAAATCCTGTCTGGGGTGGTGCTCGCACCTCCCAAGGCAGGAAACCCTTTGTCCAGGCCACCATCTGCCGAGTTTCGGTCAGCAGCAGGAGGCCAGACTTGTGTCTGTGGTGGCAGCGTCCATTTTGTGAAGCTGAGGCTCTGTTTAACTTTAACCGGGGTTAAGGCTACACACATGTCGTGTCCCTCTAGAAGGGTGGAATGCTATCCCCGTCGCCAGAATTGGCGAGGGGATAGTATTCCAATTCGTATGACACCTTACTCGACATGTTTTGATAAAGCCAAACCAAAGATAGCATTTAACCGCGAGGATTATAATGCACTTAAGAGTATATGGTATGGCAATATCCCGGAACAGCTTAGGGAGTTGTTCCCGACCGCTGCAGACAGGCTCAGCTCATGCTAGAGCACCATCTCACATATTTCCAAGCACTCTGCCTCCAGGATTGATGAGGCCTTCCATAGGAGTGGCTGATAGGAACATATGTGCCCAGTTTAGGGTTAGGCACAGACATACTGTACCTAAGTAAGAGGTGGTTACACCGACTTACCCCAGCTGAGTGATCAGCCAGTTGTGTCAATTATGGAGGCCAGGCCAGGGGTGGCACAATACGTGCTGCAGCCCCTGGTAGGCCTTGGATACACCTATGCCCTGGGCACCTAGGGTGCACTATTACAGGGGCTCATAAGGTGAACCAGTTCCAATTCGTAATGCACCTAGAGTGCATTGGCAGTAATTTAGAGAGAGAACAGCAGGCTGTGGGTCTGATTAGCAGGCCCACAGCCACATTAAGTCAGAAACCAGTGAAGCAAAAAGCAAAAATTTGGGGTGACCATAGGATAGCAGACCCTACTCTCCTACATAACCCCCCCCCAAACGCAGGGACATTAGACTAACCTTGACCAGTTGTGTCTTCATGTTCTAAGTGGAAGTACCTGGAGAGACCATCTGCGTTGCCATGGTCAGTCCCTGGGCGGTGCTCCACTGTAAAGTCCATCCCCTGTAGGGAAATGGACCACCTGAGTAGTTTGGGGTTTTCACCCTTCATCTGATTAAGCCATAGGAGGGGCTTATGGTCGGTCTGAATCTTGAAGTGAGTGCCAAATAAGTATGGTCTCAACTTCTTCAGGGCCCACACCACAGCAAAGGCCTCCCTCTCTATAGCTGACCAACGTTTCTCTCTGGGGGTCAGCCTTCTGCTAATGAAAGCAATGGGCTGGTCCTGGCCATCTACATTAAGCTGTGAAAGCACTGCTCCCACTCCCAACTCAGAAGCATCTGTTTGGACAATGAACTCTCTTGAGTAGTCAGGACTCTTCAGGATAGGTGCAGAGCACATGGCCTTCTTCAGGTCATCAAATGCCTTTTGACAGATTTCTGTCCACTGAACCTTTTTGGGCATCTTCTTGGATGTCAGATCATTAAGAGGAGTCACAATGGACCCATAGTTCTTAACAAACTTCCTGTAGTACCCAGTCAGGCCCAAGAAAGCTCTGACCTGAGTCTGGGTAGTTGGAGGGGACCAGTCCTTGATGGTCTGGATCTTACTCTCCAGTGGTTGAACTTGGCCTCCACCTACAAGGTGGCCCAGGTATACAACCTTGCTCTGCCCTATCTGGCACTTTGTTGCCTTGATAGTGAGGCCTGCCTTCTGCAGAGCCTCAAGCACTTCCTTCAGGTGGATCAGGTGATCCTCCCAGGTGGAGCTAAAGACAGCAATATCGTCCAGATAAGCTGCACAAAAGTCATCCAACCCAGTGAGGACTTGGTTCACCAACCTTTGGAAGGTGGCAGGTGCATTTTTCAAACCAAAGGGCATCACCACAAACTGATAATGCCCACTAGGGGTAGAAAATGCTGTCTTGGCTTTAGACTCCTCAGCTAACCTGATTTGCCAGTAGCCAGCTGTTAAGTCAAATGTGCTCAAATATTTGGCAGAAGCCAATTTGTCAATGAGCTCATCTGCCCTTGGAATAGGGTGTGCATCTGTCCTGGTGACAGCATTGAGTCCTCTGTAATCCACACAGAACCTCATCTCTCTCTTGCCATCTTTGGTGTGAGGTTTGGGGACCAGAACCACTGGGCTAGCCCAGGGGCTCTCTGAAGGCTCAATGACACCTAATTCCAGCATCTTTTGCACCTCAGTCTTTATACAGTCCCTGACGTGGTCAGGTTGCCTGTAAATCTTGCTCTTTACAGGAAGACTGTCACCAGTGTCCACCACATGGGTACACCAGTTAGTCTGACTGGGGGTCAAGGAGAACATATGCCTGTATGCCTGTAGAACTTGTCTGCAGTCATGTTGCTGATGTTCAGTGAGGCTGCCACCTAAGGCCACACCATCAACTGAGCCATCCTCAGGGTTCTGAGTGAGCAGGTCTGGGAGAGGGTCACTCTCTTCCTCCTGTCCCTCATCTGTAGCCATGAGCAAGCCCATGTCTGCCCTGCTGACATATGCCTTCAATCTGTTCACATGGAGCACCCTGTGGGGGCTCCTGGGAGTTCCTAGGTCCACCAAGTAGGTAACCTCTCCCTTCTTTTCCAGAATTGTATGGGGTCCAGACCATTTGTCTTGGAGTGCTGCTGGGGCCACTGGCTCCAACACCCATACCTTCTGTCCAGGCTGAAATTCAACAAGGACAGCCTTTTGGTCATGCCAAGCTTTTTGTAATTCTTGGCTAGCCTCAAGGTTTTTGGATGCCTTTTCCATGTACTCTGCCATCCTGGAGCGGAGACCAAGTACATAGTCCACTATGTCCTGTTTAGGCTTTTTGAGAGGTAACTCCCATCCTTCCTTCACAAGACACAGGGGTCCTCTTACAGGGTGCCCAAACAACAATTCAAAGGGGCTGAAGCCAACCCCCTTTTGAGGGACCTCTCTGTAAGCGAACAAAAGGCAGGGCAGAAGGATGTCCCATCTTCGCCTGAGCTTTTCAGGTAATCCTTTAATCATGCCCTTTAGGGTCTTGTTAAATCTCTCAACAAGCCCATTGCATTGTGGGTGATAAGGAGTGGTGAACTTGTAGTTTACACCACATTCCTTCCACATAGCTGTCAAATATCCAGACATGAAGTTGGTACCTCTATCTGATATTACCTCCTTAGGAAACCCCACTCTGGAGAAAACTCCAAGTAAGGCCCTGGCCACAACAGGAGCTGTTGTGGTCCTAAGGGGAATTGCCTCTGGGTACCTGGTGGCATGATCCACTACCACCAGTATGAATCTGTGCCCAGATGCTGTAGGGGGATCCATTGGACCAACAATATCAATCCCCACTCTCTCAAAGGGAACCCCCACCACAGGTAGTGGTATCAGGGGGGCCTTTGTTGTTCCACCTGCTTTACCACTGGCTTGGCAGGTTTCACAGGAGCGACAAAACTCCTTGGTGTCTTCAGACATGTGAGGCCAGTGAAAGTGAGGGACAAGCCTGTCCCAAGTCTTGTTCTGGCCTAGGTGTCCTGCTAAAGGAATATCATGAGCCAAGGTGAGTAGGAAGCCCCTAAATTGCAGAGGTATAACCAACCTCCTGGTAGCACCAGGCTTGGGGTCTCTAGCCTCTGAATAAAGGAGTCCATCGTCCCAATATACTTTATGGGCACCTTGAGCATTCCCAGCAGCCTCAGCAGCAGCCTGCTGTCTGAGGGGTTCAAGAGAAGGACAGGTTAACTGAGCCTGCCCCAAGTCTGCCCTAGAAGGTCCCCCTGTCCCCAGAAACTCAACCTGATCAGGTTCAAGTTCTTCAGGGACAGTTCCTTCAGGGGTCTCAAGATCAGTTTCCTGTGAAGCCTGATCCTCACTTGTAGGCAGTTGGGAAGGCGCAGCCTTAACCCTCCTGTTCTTCTTCTTGGGAGGTACTTGGTCCATTGTTCCAGGATCCAAGACCTGAGGTTCAGAGAGGCACTTTTTGGCCTGTGACCTGGTCACAGCAAGGACATGTGATGATATCCCTAACATCTCTGCATGAGTCCTGTACTCAACTTCTGACCATAGAGAGTTCTCCAGGTCATTGCCCAACAAACATTCTACTGGGAGATCAGCACTAACCACAACTTTCTTTAGGCCAGTTACCCCTCCCCAGGAAAAGTTAACAAGTGCCACACTATGTGTAGTAGTGACATTGCTGGCATTGGTCACCAGGTAATCATCGCCTGGCATGTATTGTCCAGGGTCCACAAAGTTAGGTGTCACCATAGTGACACTGGCACATGTGTCCCTGTAAGCTTGAGCCACTTTGTTGTTAATCAAAGGTGTCTGTCTGTATTTGCCCAGGTTACTGGGACTTATGTCAGGGGTCAAATCTATGTCCCCTTCACAAACCAGAACAGCCTGTGTAAGAGTTCTGACTAGGTCAGAATCTCCTTCAGTTCCCAAAGTGATTCCCACTAAACCCTTGGCTTGAGGACCAGCACTGCTAACTGTACTAGTGGGTGCAGGTGCCTTAGGGGCTGCAGTGCTGGGGGCTCCACCCTTTTTACACTCACTTGTCCAGTGAGAGGTGTTCTTACAAGTTTTACACCAGGGTTTCTTCTGACCTTCTTTCTTCTTCTTCTTGGAAGTTTGGGACCCACCCTCTGTCTCAGTTTGGGGCCCTGTTGAAGACTTCTGGTCTTTAGCTTTCTGCTCCCCACCCTTCTGGTCTGTTTTCTTCTGGTCACCACCCTGGTTCTGGTTCTGGTTCTTTTGCTTAACTCTGGTTCTTACCCATTTATCTGCCCTCTTTCCCAATTCTTGGGGAGAGGTCAAATCTGAGTCAACCAAATGTTGATGCAACTGCTGGTTCTGACAATTATTTAAAATTTGTTCTCTCATCAGCAAATTATACAATCCTTCATAGTCTGTAACCTTGCTTCCCAGCAACCATCCCTCCAGAGCCTTAGTGGCACACTCAACAAATTCAGACCAGTCCTGAGTCTGTGTCTTCTGGGTATCTCTGAACATTAACCTGTACTGTTCAGTGGTTAAGCCTAACCCATCAATCAGAGCACTCTTCAGGACCAGGTAGTTTCTAGAATCCCCATCACTAACTGTGAGGAGTCTGTCTCGGCCTCTACCTTCAAAGGAGAGCCACAAGATTGCTGCCCACTGCTCCTGAGGGATCTGCTGTACTCTGCAGGCTCTCTCCATTGCAGTAATCCATTTATGGATGTCATCCCCAGCTTTGTAGGGGGGCACAATCTTACTCAGGTTTCTATTATCAAAAGACCTGTCTTTATCCTTGTGGATATTGCTGCCACCAGTGGGTTCTATTACCCCACTCTCTCTAGGCTGTCTTGCTCTAGCAAGTTTCTCCTTAGCCAGGGCAACCTCTAATTCTTGCCTCTGGATCCTAAGCTCAGCCTCTCTCATCTTGGCCTCATGTTCCCTTCTCTGAGGGCTAGTCATCTCCTTTCTGGAGTGACCATGAGAGCCTCTAGAGACATGGGAGGTATTGGATTCACCTGAGTGATGCCTCCTCCTCCTATGGCTCTGGTTAAGTCCACCTGAGGGTCTGAATGGGTTGTTACCTGATTCATTCCCAAGTTGACTTAAGTTAGCCTGGTTCAGTCTACTGACCAGCACCTGACTATCTCTGTCATCATCTGACTCACTGCTCTCCACCTCCTCCCCCTCTTCTTCTTCTTCCTCTACATCTACTTGAGGAGCTCCAGTGGTGGAGGCTTCCTCATCTTCTAGGATGATAGGGGCAGGGGTGTCTACAGTGTCATCCTCTGAAGGATGGCCTCCTTCAGCATTCCCTGTGGGGTTTGCTTTAGAGGTCTTTAGAGCTTCAGACTGATCCAAAAGCTCTCTTAGGTGGTCTGCAGTAGGGGAAGGCCCTGTCTTCAGACCCCTTAAGACACAAAGCTGTCTTAGTTCCTTAAAAGGAAAAATAGCAAACTGGGATGGTGCCCTTGGAGGGT
Source organism: Lissotriton vulgaris (assembly GCF_964263255.1). Classification (NCBI taxonomy): domain Eukaryota; kingdom Metazoa; phylum Chordata; class Amphibia; order Caudata; family Salamandridae; genus Lissotriton; species Lissotriton vulgaris. Next base: position 21,986 of record NW_028249405.1, read on the forward strand.
CACTCTCAACAGGAGTAAGTCCACTGGACCCCTCTGTTCCAGACATTGCTCTAGTGTGGGTGGATGTGTTGCAATCTACCTACACTGGTGTTTACCTACTAAACCTATCTAGTAGTTGTAGCTAGGGTGTGCTACTCCCTTTGCTCTACAACAACTAAGTTCAGTAGAACTTAAGTATACTAGTCTTGTTTTATATGTACCTAGCAGGTACCTGTATGATCTTTCAAATGATAATCTCAAAGATTGCAATGGTAAAACAACAGCAAGCTCAGATCCCAATCCGCTGCTCACCAATGTGAGAAGTTGGCCTGGTATATAATGCTCACTAATTCTAGTGATCACTTTGTACCATGCCAAGCAACCCTTATGATGATGGTTGTAATTCAACCTTGTAGACCAGTTATCCTAGTGGTAACGTGGACAAAGCAGTCTTAGGCTAAACTCTGAAAGGCATGTGAAGCCAGCTGTTATACCATACACAACCCCCTTGAATACCAAATGAAAGGGACACCACACAGATATATATTGAAAATATATATTGATTTATTAACTATAAAATCCCCTGGACTCTTTATGAGCACAGAAGCACAAGCGTTAAATCACAAGACAGTTTAAAATACACAAAAGTTGCACAATATGGATGAGCCCTAGGGGCCACCTAAACCATATACTAAATAAGTGGTATAAGAGATACCAGGAGGAAAGTGAAGAGGCCTAGGGCCTTGGGAATCGCTGGAGCTATTCGAGACTGGAAATAACTAAGTCGGGAAAGGCCCACGGGACTCGGATGCAGTGTTCAAAGTGCACGCACTTTACAATACAAAGTCTATGGTGCGTAAAAAGCACAAAGTTAGAAAGTTAGGAACCTTCCGAGTGACCTACGGAGCTGAAACTTAAAACACAGGCCCTTGGGATGTGTACCAGTGCAGGAGCACCGGCGGAGCTGAGTTACCTCACCCACAGGAAGCGGGTGCACAGGGTCGAAGATGTGTCGGGTTTCGTCACGCTGGTCGATGGTGCTTGGAGCTGAAGATGCTGCAGGCGGCTCGATGAGAAGAGTTCCGGTGGATCCAAGGGTGGATCTGAAGAGTTGAAGACCTGAAAGCAGGGGGGACAGTGTTCAAAGTCACTAGCCAGTGACTACCGTGGAACCAGATTGGAACCAGGCGATGTCGGGTGCAAACAGGCGTTGTCGGGTAGCTTCTTTCTGCAGCCACGTGGATACCCGGGGTCGAGGACGTCCAGGAGTTGGTCACGAGCTGTCCCACGTAGGCTTCTCGCTGTTGGCGGTGTCGGCGACCTGATCGGAGCAAACAGGCCTTGGCAAATGCAAGCCACGCAGAAGTCGAAAGATGCTGTTCACTCGGACCAGCAAGGTCAGAGCGGGTGCTCCTTTTCACAGGAGCTTGGGTAGGTCTGGAGCAGCCAGACCTGCTGTTTAAATCTTCGGGTTCGTCGCCAAGATGGCCGCTGGCCGCGTGGCTAGTGGCCGGGATGGCGCGTCGAGTGGCACAGTGCAAAAGGGCCCCACGCAGATCGTGGAGATGCTGGGGGGCTGATCTTCGGTGCAAGGGCTGCTCGGTGGTGGGGGTTCTCAGTCCCCAAAGCACAACGTCGAGGATGCCTCAGAAGCTGCGCAGTCAGCTTTACGAGTGTCTTCCAAGAGGTCCGGTCCCACGTCACTCGATGCCTCCACGGGTCCCTTCTTTGCAGGGACTGTGGATCGGGCTCTGAGAGGTCTGGGAATCTGGTTCTTGTCGGGCTCTGGGCTCGGGCTCCGGCGGGAGGCGGCGGCAAAGCAGACGTCGAGTTGCTGGTTGGTGCCTGTGTTCACAGGGTGGTCACTCCTTGGCCACAAGGGAGATTCTTCTTCAGTCTTCTGTGCAGCAGAATGTCGAAGTCCAGTCTTCTTCTTAGTTTTAAGTTGATTTCGGGATGATCTCCTGTGCAATGGCACTGCTCCCCCTCTTATTCCAATCTAGGGGGTGGATCACCTACTAGGTCCCTCCTCTGGGAGGAACCAGGAAGGGGGGCGGTTACACCCCCTTTCCTTTGTCCAGCTCCGCGCCAGGACTGGGGCTGGAAGGCCCCAGAACCGGTTTGGGCTGGCCTATGCACGGGGACACCTTGTGTGCCCCGGGCATGTCTGATTCTATTCAGCCCTGTCCTACCCAATACACAAAATCCTGTCTGGGGTGGTGCTCGCACCTCCCAAGGCAGGAAACCCTTTGTCCAGGCCACCATCTGCCGAGTTTCGGTCAGCAGCAGGAGGCCAGACTTGTGTCTGTGGTGGCAGCGTCCATTTTGTGAAGCTGAGGCTCTGTTTAACTTTAACCGGGGTTAAGGCTACACACATGTCGTGTCCCTCTAGAAGGGTGGAATGCTATCCCCGTCGCCAGAATTGGCGAGGGGATAGTATTCCAATTCGTATGACACCTTACTCGACATGTTTTGATAAAGCCAAACCAAAGATAGCATTTAACCGCGAGGATTATAATGCACTTAAGAGTATATGGTATGGCAATATCCCGGAACAGCTTAGGGAGTTGTTCCCGACCGCTGCAGACAGGCTCAGCTCATGCTAGAGCACCATCTCACATATTTCCAAGCACTCTGCCTCCAGGATTGATGAGGCCTTCCATAGGAGTGGCTGATAGGAACATATGTGCCCAGTTTAGGGTTAGGCACAGACATACTGTACCTAAGTAAGAGGTGGTTACACCGACTTACCCCAGCTGAGTGATCAGCCAGTTGTGTCAATTATGGAGGCCAGGCCAGGGGTGGCACAATACGTGCTGCAGCCCCTGGTAGGCCTTGGATACACCTATGCCCTGGGCACCTAGGGTGCACTATTACAGGGGCTCATAAGGTGAACCAGTTCCAATTCGTAATGCACCTAGAGTGCATTGGCAGTAATTTAGAGAGAGAACAGCAGGCTGTGGGTCTGATTAGCAGGCCCACAGCCACATTAAGTCAGAAACCAGTGAAGCAAAAAGCAAAAATTTGGGGTGACCATAGGATAGCAGACCCTACTCTCCTACACCCCTCCTCCAGGCGAGGCTGGCCTTTCATGGGGTGAGGGCCAGCGCTCTCAAAGACCCGGAATCAAGCCTGCTCTGGGCGGAGGTGCTTCACCCCTCCTCCCGGCGAGGCTGGCCTTTCATGGGGTGAGGGCCAGCGCTCTCAAAGACCCGGAATCAAGCCTGCTCTGGGCGGAGGTGCTTCACCCCTCCTCCAGGCGAGGCTGGCCTTTCATGGGGTGAGGGCCAGCGCTCTCAAAGACCAGGAATCAAGCCTGCTCTGGACAGAGGTGCTTCACCCCTCCTCCAGGCGAGGCTGGCCTTTCATGGGGTGAGGGCCAGCGCTCTCAAAGACCCGGAATCAAGCCTGCTCTGGACAGAGGTGCTTCACCCCTCCTCCAGGCGAGGCTGGCCTTTCATGGGGTGAGGGCCAGCGCTCTCAAAGACCCGGAATCAAGCCTGCTCTGGGCAGAGGTGCTTCACCCCTCCTCCAGGCGAGGCTGGCCTTTCATGGGGTGAGGGCCAGCGCTCTCAAAGACCCGGAATCAAGCCTGCTCTGGACAGAGGTGCTTCACCCCTCCTCCCGGCGAGGCTGGCCTTTCATGGGGTGAGGGCCAGCGCTCTCAAAGACCAGGAAGCAAGCCTGCTCTGGACAGAGGTGCTTCACCCCTCCTCCAGGCGAGGCTGGCCTTTCATGGGGTGAGGGCCAGCGCTCTCAAAGACCCGGAATCAAGCCTGCTCTGGGCGGAGGTGCTTCACCCCTCCTCCAGGCGAGGCTGGCCTTTCATGGGGTGAGGGCCAGCGCTCTCAAAGACCCGGAATCAAGCCTGCTCTGGACAGAGGTGCTTCACCCCTCCTCCAGGCGAGGCTGGCCTTTCATGGGGTGAGGGCCAGCGCTCTCAAAGACCCGGAATCAAGCCTGCTCTGGGCAGAGGTGCTTCACCCCTCCTCCAGGCGAGGCTGGCCTTTCATGGGGTGAGGGCCAGCGCTGTCAGAGACCAGGAAGCAAGCCTGCTCTGGACAGAGGTGCTTCACACCTCCTCCCGGCGAGGCTGGCCTTTCATGGGGTGAGGGCCAGCGCTCTCAAAGACCCGGAATCAAGCCTGCTCTGGACAGAGGTGCTTCACCCCTCCCCCAGGCGAGGCTGGCCTTTCATGGGGTGAGGGCCAGCGCTCTCAAAGACCCGGAATCAAGCCTGCTCTGGACAGAGGTGCTTCACCCCTCCTCCAGGCGAGGCTGGCCTTTCATGGGGTGAGGGCCAGCGCTGTCAGAGACCCGGAATCAAGCCTGCTCTGGGCGGAGGTGCTTCACCCCTCCTCCCGGCGAGGCTGGCCTTTCATGGGGTGAGGGCCAGCGCTCTCAAAGACCCGGAATCAAGCCTGCTCTGGGCAGAGGTGCTTCACCCCTCCTCCCGGCGAGGCTGGCCTTTCATGGGGTGAGGGCCAGCGCTCTCAAAGACCCGGAATCAAGCCTGCTCTGGACAGAGGTGCTTCACCCCTCCTCCAGGCGAGGCTGGCCTTTCATGGGGTGAGGGCCAGCGCTCTCAAAGACCCGGAATCAAGCCTGCTCTGGGCGGAGGTGCTTCACCCCTCCTCCAGGCGAGGCTGGCCTTTCATGGGGTGAGGGCCAGCGCTCTCAAAGACCCAGAATCAAGCCTGCTCTGGGCAGAGGTGCTTCACCCCTCCTCCAGGCGAGGCTGGCCTTTCATGGGGTGAGGGCCAGCGCTCTCAAAGACCCGGAATCAAGCCTGCTCTGGGCAGAGGTGCTTCACCCCTCCTCCCGGCGAGGCTGGCCTTTCATGGGGTGAGGGCCAGCGCTGTCAGAGACCCGGAATCAAGCCTGCTCTGGGCGGAGGTGCTTCACCCCTCCTCCAGGCGAGGCTGGCCTTTCATGGGGTGAGGGCCAGCGCTCTCAAAGACCCGGAATCAAGCCTGCTCTGGACAGAGGTGCTTCACCCCTCCTCCCGGCGAGGCTGGCCTTTCATGGGGTGAGGGCCAGCGCTCTCAAAGACCCGGAATCAAGCCTGCTCTGGACAGAGGTGCTTCACCCCTCCTCCCGGCGAGGCTGGCCTTTCATGGGGTGAGGGCCAGCGCTCTCAAAGACCCGGAATCAAGCCTGCTCTGGGCGGAGGTGCTTCACCCCTCCTCCAGGCGAGGCTGGCCTTTCATGGGGTGAGGGCCAGCGCTCTCAAAGACCCGGAATCAAGCCTGCTCTGGGCAGAGGTGCTTCACCCCTCCTCCAGGCGAGGCTGGCCTTTCATGGGGTGAGGGCCAGCGCTCTCAAAGACCCGGAATCAAGCCTGCTCTGGGCGGAGGTGCTTCACAACTCCCCCAGGCGAGGCTGGCCTTTCATGGGGTGAGGGCCAGCGCTCTCAAAGACCAGGAATCAAGCCTGCTCTGGGCAGAGGTGCTTCACCCCTCCTCCAGGCGAGGCTGGCCTTTCATGGGGTGAGGGCCAGCGCTCTCAAAGACCCGGAATCAAGCCTGCTCTGGACAGAGGTGCTTCACCCCTCCTCCAGGCGAGGCTGGCCTTTCATGGGGTGAGGGCCAGCGCTCTCAAAGACCCGGAATCAAGCCTGCTCTGGACAGAGGTGCTTCACCCCTCCTCCCGGCGAGGCTGGCCTTTCATGGGGTGAGGGCCAGCGCTGTCAGAGACCCGGAATCAAGCCTGCTCTGGGCGGAGGTGCTTCACCCCTCCTCCAGGCGAGGCTGGCCTTTCATGGGGTGAGGGCCAGCGCTCTCAAAGACCCGGAATCAAGCCTGCTCTGGGCAGAGGTGCTTCACCCCTCCTCCAGGCGAGGCTGGCCTTTCATGGGGTGAGGGCCAGCGCTCTCAAAGACCCGGAATCAAGCCTGCTCTGGGCAGAGGTGCTTCACCCCTCCTCCCGGCGAGGCTGGCCTTTCATGGGGTGAGGGCCAGCGCTCTCAAAGACCCGGAATCAAGCCTGCTCTGGACAGAGGTGCTTCACCCCTCCTCCCGGCGAGGCTGGCCTTTCATGGGGTGAGGGCCAGCGCTCTCAAAGACCCGGAATCAAGCCTGCTCTGGGCGGAGGTGCTTCACCCCTCCTCCAGGCGAGGCTGGCCTTTCATGGGGTGAGGGCCAGCGCTCTCAAAGACCCGGAATCAAGCCTGCTCTGGGCAGAGGTGCTTCACCCCTCCTCCAGGCGAGGCTGGCCTTTCATGGGGTGAGGGCCAGCGCTCTCAAAGACCCGGAATCAAGCCTGCTCTGGGCGGAGGTGCTTCACAACTCCCCCAGGCGAGGCTGGCCTTTCATGGGGTGAGGGCCAGCGCTCTCAAAGACCCGGAATCAAGCCTGCTCTGGACAGAGGTGCTTCACCCCTCCTCCCGGCGAGGCTGGCCTTTCATGGGGTGAGGGCCAGCGCTCTCAAAGACCAGGAATCAAGCCTGCTCTGGGCAGAGGTGCTTCACCCCTCCTCCAGGCGAGGCTGGCCTTTCATGGGGTGAGGGCCAGCGCTCTCAAAGACCCGGAATCAAGCCTGCTCTGGGCGGAGGTGCTTCACACCTCCTCCAGGCGAGGCTGGCCTTTCATGGGGTGAGGGCCAGCGCTCTCAAAGACCCGGAATCAAGCCTGCTCTGGACAGAGGTGCTTCACCCCTCCTCCAGGCGAGGCTGGCCTTTCATGGGGTGAGGGCCAGCGCTCTCAAAGACCCGGAATCAAGCCTGCTCTGGGCGGAGGTGCTTCACCCCTCCTCCAGGCGAGGCTGGCCTTTCATGGGGTGAGGGCCAGCGCTGTCAGAGACCCGGAATCAAGCCTGCTCTGGGCAGAGGTGCTTCACCCCTCCTCCAGGCGAGGCTGGCCTTTCATGGGGTGAGGGCCAGCGCTGTCAGAGACCCGGAATCAAGCCTGCTCTGGACAGAGGTGCTTCACCCCTCCTCCAGGCGAGGCTGGCCTTTCATGGGGTGAGGGCCAGCACTGTCAGAGACCAGGAATCAAGCCTGCTCTGGGCGGAGGTGCTTCACACCTCCTCCAGGCGAGGCTGGCCTTTCATGGGGTGAGGGCCAGCGCTCTCAAAGACCCGGAATCAAGCCTGCTCTGGGCAGAGGTGCTTCACCCCTCCTCCAGGCGAGGCTGGCCTTTCATGGGGTGAGGGCCAGCGCTCTCAAAGACCCGGAATCAAGCCTGCTCTGGACAGAGGTGCTTCACCCCTCCTCCCGGCGAGGCTGGCCTTTCATGGGGTGAGGGCCAGCGCTCTCAAAGACCCGGAATCAAGCCTGCTCTGGACAGAGGTGCTTCACCCCTCCTCCAGGCGAGGCTGACCTTTCATGGGGTGAGGGCCAGCGCTCTCAAAGACCCGGAATCAAGCCTGCTCTGGGCGGAGGTGCTTCACCCCTCCTCCAGGCGAGGCTGGCCTTTCATGGGGTGAGGGCCAGCGCTCTCAAAGACCCGGAATCAAGCCTGCTCTGGACAGAGGTGCTTCACCCCTCCCCCAGGCGAGGCTGGCCTTTCATGGGGTGAGGGCCAGCGCTCTCAAAGACCCGGAAGCAAGCCTGCTCTGGACAGAGGTGCTTCACCCCTCCTCCAGGCGAGGCTGGCCTTTCATGGGGTGAGGGCCAGCGCTGTCAGAGACCCGGAATCAAGCCTGCTCTGGGCAGAGGTGCTTCACACCTCCTCCAGGCGAGGCTGGCCTTTCATGGGGTGAGGGCCAGCGCTCTCAAAGACCCGGAATCAAGCCTGCTCTGGACAGAGGTGCTTCACCCCTCCTCCCGGCGAGGCTGGCCTTTCATGGGGTGAGGGCCAGCGCTGTCAGAGACCAGGAATCAAGCCTGCTCTGGGCAGAGGTGCTTCACCCCTCCTCCAGGCGAGGCTGGCCTTTCATGGGGTGAGGGCCAGCGCTCTCAAAGACCCGGAATCAAGCCTGCTCTGGGCGGAGGTGCTTCACCCCTCCTCCAGGCGAGGCTGGCCTTTCATGGGGTGAGGGCCAGCGCTCTCAAAGACCCGGAATCAAGCCTGCTCTGGACAGAGGTGCTTCACCCCTCCTCCCGGCGAGGCTGGCCTTTCATGGGGTGAGGGCCAGCGCTCTCAAAGACCCGGAATCAAGCCTGCTCCGGGCAGAGGTGCTTCACCCCTCCTCCAGGCGAGGCTGGCCTTTCATGGGGTGAGGGCCAGCGCTCTCAAAGACCCGGAATCAAGCCTGCTCTGGGCGGAGGTGCTTCACCCCTCCTCCAGGCGAGGCTGGCCTTTCATGGGGTGAGGGCCAGCGCTCTCAAAGACCAGGAAGCAAGCCTGCTCTGGGCGGAGGTGCTTCACAACTCCTCCAGGCGAGGCTGGCCTTTCATGGGGTGAGGGCCAGCGCTCTCAAAGACCCGGAATCAAGCCTGCTCTGGGCGGAGGTGCTTCACCCCTCCTCCAGGCGAGGCTGGCCTTTCATGGGGTGAGGGCCAGCGCTCTCAAAGACCAGGAAGCAAGCCTGCTCTGGACAGAGGTGCTTCACCCCTCCTCCAGGCGAGGCTGGCCTTTCATGGGGTGAGGGCCAGCGCTCTCAAAGACCCGGAATCAAGCCTGCTCTGGGCAGAGGTGCTTCACCCCTCCTCCAGGCGAGGCTGGCCTTTCATGGGGTGAGGGCCAGCGCTCTCAAAGACCCGGAATCAAGCCTGCTCTGGACAGAGGTGCTTCACCCCTCCTCCAGGCGAGGCTGGCCTTTCATGGGGTGAGGGCCAGCGCTCTCAAAGACCCGGAATCAAGCCTGCTCTGGGCAGAGGTGCTTCACCCCTCCTCCAGGCGAGGCTGGCCTTTCATGGGGTGAGGGCCAGCGCTCTCAAAGACCCGGAATCAAGCCTGCTCTGGACAGAGGTGCTTCACCCCTCCTCCAGGCGAGGCTGGCCTTTCATGGGGTGAGGGCCAGCGCTCTCAAAGACCAGGAAGCAAGCCTGCTCTGGACAGAGGTGCTTCACCCCTCCTCCAGGCGAGGCTGGCCTTTCATGGGGTGAGGGCCAGCGCTCTCAAAGACCCGGAATCAAGCCTGCTCTGGACAGAGGTGCTTCACCCCTCCTCCAGGCGAGGCTGGCCTTTCATGGGGTGAGGGCCAGCGCTCTCAAAGACCCGGAATCAAGCCTGCTCTGGGCGGAGGTGCTTCACCCCTCCCCCAGGCGAGGCTGGCCTTTCATGGGGTGAGGGCCAGCGCTCTCAAAGACCCGGAATCAAGCCTGCTCTGGACAGAGGTGCTTCACCCCTTGTTAGACGGACCGGGAAGGTCGGCCGAGATTACGGGGAGAGGTCTCCGGGGAGAGCCGCCTCCAACGACTGTACAGACAAGTAACTTCCCCCCCACAGACGGACACCACACAAGACTGAAGGTTAACGAGACTTTATATGCAATTCTTAGGTTTACGATGGTATGATACAAGGAGGTCTGGACTCAGGGGTCCCCTCGACTCAAGTCTTTGGCTGAGGAAAGGGGTAGCGGGACAGTCTTAATTACCAATGAGTACGAAGTAGCTCTCAATCCTCGAGCTCGGCGTTGAGATGATCGGGCCGTGGAGGAGCCAAGCAGGTCCCGAGATGGATGAAGGAAAGATGACGGTCCGCGGCGGAGCCTGCAGGTCCCGGTGAAAGGTGACGGTTACAACGGTCCGCGGCCACGCCAGCAGGTCCCGACGACGATGAAGACTGTAGGTTACGACGGCTGTGGCAGCGCCAACAGGCAGGATGATGGTGCACAGGACAGAGCTACGGCAGCGCCAGTAGTCCGTCCAGGATGAGTTCCTCTTTACGTCTCTCGACTCCAAGATACAACTGCCTTCCTGCTCTGGAGCTGCCCCAGTTATAGGGCTGGCGTGCTTTGATGTCCGGACCCTCGCACTTGGAGGTCGGGAGGTCCGGGATGAGGGAGTCCAGACACCCAGCAGGGGGGTGGAGCCAGCGCCCGGGGGGGTGATGGGCGAGCGGCACTTGGCGGGGGAGAGCCATCGGCACCTCTTTCTCCCATTGACTTGCCAAGTAGCCCGCTCACCTCCTGGGTGGAGGGTGGTGCCGGAATGTCTGAGGCCAGGCTAGGCCCAGGGTTGAGGTCAATCGGGGGCCAGGCGGCCTCGTGATGAAGTGTCCAAGATGGCGGCCCAGGCTGGGCGCGCGGGCCGGCAATGGATCGGGCCCACGAGGTCGATATGTTTGAAGGCAGGGGTCCCTGAGGGGACGGAGGACGTGCAATGGTGGTGTGTGGTACTTGCGTGACCGGGCTCGGGCCTGGTCGAGCCGGGGGAGAGCGGCCCTTCACGTGGCCTGTCCAACATCCGCGGCGGAGCCTGCAGGTCCCGGTGAAAGGTGACGGTTACAACGGTCCGCGGCCACGCCAGCAGGTCCCGACGACGATGAAGACTGTAGGTTACGACGGCTGTGGCAGCGCCAACAGGCAGGATGATGGTGCACAGGACAGAGCTACGGCAGCGCCAGTAGTCCGTCCAGGATGAGTTCCTCTTTACGTCTCTCGACTCCAAGATACAACTGCCTTCCTGCTCTGGAGCTGCCCCAGTTATAGGGCTGGCGTGCTTTGATGTCCGGACCCTCGCACTTGGAGGTCGGGAGGTCCGGGATGAGGGAGTCCAGACACCCAGCAGGGGGGTGGAGCCAGCGCCCGGGGGGGTGATGGGCGAGCGGCACTTGGCGGGGGAGAGCCATCGGCACCTCTTTCTCCCATTGACTTGCCAAGTAGCCCGCTCACCTCCTGGGTGGAGGGTGGTGCCGGAATGTCTGAGGCCAGGCTAGGCCCAGGGTTGAGGTCAATCGGGGGCCAGGCGGCCTCGTGATGAAGTGTCCAAGATGGCGGCCCAGGCTGGGCGCGCGGGCCGGCAATGGATCGGGCCCACGAGGTCGATATGTTTGAAGGCAGGGGTCCCTGAGGGGACGGAGGACGTGCAATGGTGGTGTGTGGTACTTGCGTGACCGGGCTCGGGCCTGGTCGAGCCGGGGGAGAGCGGCCCTTCACGTGGCCTGTCCAACACCCCTCCTCCAGGCGAGGCTGGCCTTTCATGGGGTGAGGGCCAGCGCTCTCAAAGACCCGGAATCAAGCCTGCTCTGGGCGGAGGTGCTTCACCCCTCCCCCAGGCGAGGCTGGCCTTTCATGGGGTGAGGGCCAGCGCTCTCAAAGACCCGGAATCAAGCCTGCTCTGGGCGGAGGTGCTTCACACCTCCCCCAGGCGAGGCTGGCCTTTCATGGGGTGAGGGCCAGCGCTGTCAGAGACCCGGAATCAAGCCTGCTCTGGGCGGAGGTGCTTCACCCCTCCTCCAGGCGAGGCTGGCCTTTCATGGGGTGAGGGCCAGCGCTCTCAAAGACTCGGAATCAAGCCTGCTCTGGACGGAGGTGCTTCACACCTCCTCCCGGCGAGGCTGGCCTTTCATGGGGTGAGGGCCAGCGCTCTCAAAGACCTGTAATCAAGCCTGCTCTGGGCGGAGGTGCTTCACCCCTCCCCCAGGCGAGGCTGGCCTTTCATGGGGTGAGGGCCAGCGCTCTCAAAGACCCGGAATCAAGCCTGCTCTGGGCGGAGGTGCTTCACACCTCCCCCAGGCGAGGCTGGCCTTTCATGGGGTGAGGGCCAGCGCTCTCAAAGACCCGGAATCAAGCCTGCTCTGGACAGAGGTGCTTCACCCCTCCTCCAGGCGAGGCTGGCCTTTCATGGGGTGAGGGCCAGCGCTCTCAAAGACTCGGAATCAAGCCTGCTCTGGACGGAGGTGCTTCACACCTCCTCCAGGCGAGGCTGGCCTTTCATGGGGTGAGGGCCAGCGCTGTCAAAGACCAGGAATCAAGCCTGCTCTGGACAGAGGTGCTTCACCCCTCCTCCAGGCGAGGCTGGCCTTTCATGGGGTGAGGGCCAGCGCTCTCAAAGACCCGGAATCAAGCCTGCTCTGGGCAGAGGTGCTTCACCCCTCCTCCAGGCGAGGCTGGCCTTTCATGGGGTGAGGGCCAGCGCTCTCAAAGACCCGGAATCAAGCCTGCTCTGGACAGAGGTGCTTCACACCTCCCCCAGGCGAGGCTGGCCTTTCATGGGGTGAGGGCCAGCGCTCTCAAAGACCCGGAATCAAGCCTGCTCTGGGCGGAGGTGCTTCACACCTCCCCCAGGCGAGGCTGGCCTTTCATGGGGTGAGGGCCAGCGCTCTCAAAGACCCGGAATCAAGCCTGCTCTGGGCGGAGGTGCTTCACCCCTCCTCCAGGCGAGGCTGGCCTTTCATGGGGTGAGGGCCAGCGCTCTCAAAGACCAGGAATCAAGCCTGCTCTGGACAGAGGTGCTTCACCCCTCCTCCCGGCGAGGCTGGCCTTTCATGGGGTGAGGGCCAGCGCTCTCAAAGACCGGAATCAAGCCTGCTCTGGGCGGAGGTGCTTCACCCCTCCTCCCGGCGAGGCTGGCCTTTCATGGGGTGAGGGCCAGCGCTCTCAAAGACCCGGAATCAAGCCTGCTCTGGGCAGAGGTGCTTCACAGCTCCTCCAGGCGAGGCTGGCCTTTCATGGGGTGAGGGCCAGCGCTCTCAAAGACCCGGAATCAAGCCTGCTCTGGACAGAGGTGCTTCACCCCTCCTCCAGGCGAGGCTGGCCTTTCATGGGGTGAGGGCCAGCGCTCTCAAAGACCCGGAATCAAGCCTGCTCTGGACAGAGGTGCTTCACCCCTCCTCCAGGCGAGGCTGGCCTTTCATGGGGTGAGGGCCAGCGCTCTCAAAGACCCGGAATCAAGCCTGCTCTGGACGGAGGTGCTTCACCCCTCCCCCAGGCGAGGCTGGCCTTTCATGGGGTGAGGGCCAGCGCTCTCAAAGACCAGGAACAAAGCCTGCTCTGGACAGAGGTGCTTCACCCCTCCTCCAGGCGAGGCTGGCCTTTCATGGGGTGAGGGCCAGCGCTCTCAAAGACCCGGAATCAAGCCTGCTCTGGGCGGAGGTGCTTCACCCCTCCTCCAGGCGAGGCTGGCCTTTCATGGGGTGAGGGCCAGCGCTCTCAAAGACCCGGAATCAAGCCTGCTCTGGGCGGAGGTGCTTCACCCCTCCTCCAGGCGAGGCTGGCCTTTCATGGGGTGAGGGCCAGCGCTCTCAAAGACCCGGAATCAAGCCTGCTCTGGACAGAGGTGCTTCACCCCTCCTCCAGGCGAGGCTGGCCTTTCATGGGGTGAGGGCCAGCGCTGTCAGAGACCCGGAATCAAGCCTGCTCTGGACAGAGGTGCTTCACCCCTCCCCCAGGCGAGGCTGGCCTTTCATGGGGTGAGGGCCAGCGCTCTCAAAGACCCGGAATCAAGCCTGCTCTGGGCGGAGGTGCTTCACACCTCCTCCAGGCGAGGCTGGCCTTTCATGGGGTGAGGGCCAGCGCTCTCAAAGACCAGGAATCAAGCCTGCTCTGGACAGAGGTGCTTCACCCCTCCCCCAGGCGAGGCTGGCCTTTCATGGGGTGAGGGCCAGCGCTCTCAAAGACCCGGAATCAAGCCTGCTCTGGGCGGAGGTGCTTTACACCTCCTCCCAGCGAGGCTGGCCTTTCATGGGGTGAGGGCCAGCGCTCTCAAAGACCCGGAATCAAGCCTGCTCTGGGCGGAGGTGCTTCACACCTCCTCCCGGCGAGGCTGGCCTTTCATGGGGTGAGGGCCAGCGCTCTCAAAGACCTGTAATCAAGCCTGCTCTGGGCGGAGGTGCTTCACCCCTCCCCCAGGCGAGGCTGGCCTTTCATGGGGTGAGGGCCAGCGCTCTCAAAGACCTGTAATCAAGCCTGCTCTGGGCGGAGGTGCTTCACCCCTCCCCCAGGCGAGGCTGGCCTTTCATGGGGTGAGGGCCAGCGCTCTCAAAGACCTGTAATCAAGCCTGCTCTGGGCGGAGGTGCTTCACCCCTCCCCCAGGCGAGGCTGGCCTTTCATGGGGTGAGGGCCAGCGCTCTCAAAGACCCGGTATCAAGCCTGCTCTGGACAGAGGTGCTTCACCCCTCCTCCAGGCGAGGCTGGCCTTTCATGGGGTGAGGGCCAGCGCTCTCAAAGACCCGGAATCAAGCCTGCTCTGGGCGGAGGTGCTTCACCCCTCCTCCAGGCGATGTTGGCCTTTCATGGGGTGAGGGCCAGCGCTCTCAAAGACCCGGAATCAAGCCTGCTCTGGACAGAGGTGCTTCACACCTCCTCCAGGCGAGGCTGGCCTTTCATGGGGTGAGGGCCAGCGCTCTCAAAGACCCGGAATCAAGCCTGCTCTGGGCAGAGGCGCTTCACCCCTCCCCCAGGCGAGGCTGGCCTTTCATGGGGTGAGGGCCAGCTCTCTCAAAGACCCGGAATCAAGCCTGCTCTGGACGGAGGTGCTTCACCCCTCCCCCAGGCGAGGCTGGCCTTTCATGGGGTGAGGGCCAGCGCTGTCAGAGACCAGGAATCAAGCCTGCTCTGGACAGAGGTGGTTCACCCCTCCTCCAGGCGAGGCTGGCCTTTCATGGGGTGAGGGCCAGCGCTGTCAGAGACCAGGAATCAAGCCTGCTCTGGACGGAGGTGCTTCACCCCTCCTCCAGGCGAGGCTGGCCTTTCATGGGGTGAGGGCCAGCGCTCTCAAAGACCAGGAATCAAGCCTGCTCTGGACAGAGGTGCTTCACCCCTCCTCCCGGCGAGGCTGGCCTTTCATGGGGTGAGGGCCAGCGCTCTCAAAGACCCGGAATCAAGCCTGCTCTGGGCAGAGGTGCTTCACACCTCCTCCAGGCGAGGCTGGCCTTTCATGGGGTGAGGGCCAGCGCTCTCAAAGACCCGGAATCAAGCCTGCTCTGGACAGAGGTGCTTCACCCCTCCTCCAGGCGAGGCTGGCCTTTCATGGGGTGAGGGCCAGCGCTCTCAAAGACCCGGAACAAAGCCTGCTCTGGACAGAGGTGCTTCACCCCTCCTCCAGGCGAGGCTGGCCTTTCATGGGGTGAGGGCCAGCGCTCTCAAAGACCCGGAATCAAGCCTGCTCTGGACAGAGGTGCTTCACCCCTCCTCCAGGCGAGGCTGGCCTTTCATGGGGTGAGGGCCAGCGCTCTCAAAGACCAGGAAGCAAGCCTGCTCTGGGCAGAGGTGCTTCACCCCTCCTCCAGGCGAGGCTGGCCTTTCATGGGGTGAGGGCCAGCGCTCTCAAAGACCCGGAATCAAGCCTGCTCTGGACAGAGGTGCTTCACCCCTCCTCCCGGCGAGGCTGGCCTTTCATGGGGTGAGGGCCAGCGCTCTCAAAGACCCGGAATCAAGCCTGCTCTGGACAGAGGTGCTTCACCCCTCCTCCAGGCGAGGCTGGCCTTTCATGGGGTGAGGGCCAGCGCTCTCAAAGACCCGGAATCAAGCCTGCTCTGGACAGAGGTGCTTCACCCCTCCTCCCGGCGAGGCTGGCCTTTCATGGGGTGAGGGCCAGCGCTCTCAAAGACCCGGAATCAAGCCTGCTCTGGACAGAGGTGCTTCACCCCTCCTCCCGGCGCGGCTGGCCTTTCATGGGGTGAGGGCCAGCGCTGTCAGAGACCCGGAATCAAGCCTGCTCTGGACAGAGGTGCTTCACCCCTCCTCCCGGCGAGGCTGGCCTTTCATGGGGTGAGGGCCAGCGCTCTCAAAGACCCGGAATCAAGCCTGCTCTGGACAGAGGTGCTTCACCCCTCCTCCCGGCGAGGCTGGCCTTTCATGGGGTGAGGGCCAGCGCTCTCAAAGACCAGGAAGCAAGCCTGCTCTGGACAGAGGTGCTTCACCCCTCCTCCAGGCGAGGCTGGCCTTTCATGGGGTGAGGGCCAGCGCTCTCAAAGACCAGGAAGCAAGCCTGCTCTGGACAGAGGTGCTTCACCCCTCCTCCAGGCGAGGCTGGCCTTTCATGGGGTGAGGGCCAGCGCTCTCAAAGACCCGGAATCAAGCCTGCTCTGGACAGAGGTGCTTCACCCCTCCTCCCGGCGAGGCTGGCCTTTCATGGGGTGAGGGCCAGCGCTCTCAAAGACCCGGAATCAAGCCTGCTCTGGACAGAGGTGCTTCACCCCTCCTCCAGGCGAGGCTGGCCTTTCATGGGGTGAGGGCCAGCGCTCTCAAAGACCCGGAATCAAGCCTGCTCTGGACAGAGGTGCTTCACCCCTCCTCCAGGCGAGGCTGGCCTTTCATGGGGTGAGGGCCAGCGCTCTCAAAGACCCGGAATCAAGCCTGCTCTGGGCAGAGGTGCTTCACCCCTCCTCCAGGCGAGGCTGGCCTTTCATGGGGTGAGGGCCAGCGCTCTCAAAGACCCGGAATCAAGCCTGCTCTGGGCAGAGGTGCTTCACCCCTCCTCCCGGCGAGGCTGGCCTTTCATGGGGTGAGGGCCAGCGCTCTCAAAGACCCGGAATCAAGCCTGCTCTGGACAGAGGTGCTTCACCCCTCCTCCCGGCGAGGCTGGCCTTTCATGGGGTGAGGGCCAGCGCTGTCAGAGACCCGGAATCAAGCCTGCTCTGGACAGAGGTGCTTCACCCCTCCTCCAGGCGAGGCTGGCCTTTCATGGGGTGAGGGCCAGCGCTCTCAAAGACCCGGAATCAAGCCTGCTCTGGGCAGAGGTGCTTCACCCCTCCCCCAGGCGAGGCTGGCCTTTCATGGGGTGAGGGCCAGCGCTGTCAGAGACCCGGAATCAAGCCTGCTCTGGGCGGAGGTGCTTCACCCCTCCCCCAGGCGAGGCTGGCCTTTCATGGGGTGAGGGCCAGCGCTCTCAAAGACCCGGAATCAAGCCTGCTCTGGGCGGAGGTGCTTCACCCCTCCTCCAGGCGAGGCTGGCCTTTCATGGGGTGAGGGCCAGCGCTGTCAGAGACCCGGAATCAAGCCTGCTCTGGGCGGAGGTGCTTCACCCCTCCTCCAGGCGAGGCTGGCCTTTCATGGGGTGAGGGCCAGCGCTCTCAAAGACCCGGAATCAAGCCTGCTCTGGGCGGAGGTGCTTCACACCTCCTCCAGGCGAGGCTGGCCTTTCATGGGGTGAGGGCCAGCGCTCTCAAAGACCCGGAATCAAGCCTGCTCTGGACAGAGGTGCTTCACCCCTCCCCCAGGCGAGGCTGGCCTTTCATGGGGTGAGGGCCAGCGCTCTCAAAGACCCGGAATCAAGCCTGCTCTGGGCGGAGGTGCTTCACCCCTCCTCCCGGCGAGGCTGGCCTTTCATGGGGTGAGGGCCAGCGCTCTCAAAGACCCGGAATCAAGCCTGCTCTGGGCGGAGGTGCTTCACACCTCCTCCAGGCGAGGCTGGCCTTTCATGGGGTGAGGGCCAGCGCTCTCAAAGACCCGGAATCAAGCCTGCTCTGGGCAGAGGTGCTTCACCCCTCCTCCCGGCGAGGCTGGCCTTTCATGGGGTGAGGGCCAGCGCTCTCAAAGACCCGGAATCAAGCCTGCTCTGGGCGGAGGTGCTTCACACCTCCTCCAGGCGAGGCTGGCCTTTCATGGGGTGAGGGCCAGCGCTCTCAAAGACCCGGAATCAAGCCTGCTCTGGACAGAGGTGCTTCACCCCTCCTCCCGGCGAGGCTGGCCTTTCATGGGGTGAGGGCCAGCGCTGTCAGAGACCAGGAATCAAGCCTGCTCTGGGCAGAGGTGCTTCACCCCTCCTCCAGGCGAGGCTGGCCTTTCATGGGGTGAGGGCCAGCGCTGTCAGAGACCCGGAATCAAGCCTGCTCTGGACAGAGGTGCTTCACCCCTCCTCCAGGCGAGGCTGGCCTTTCATGGGGTGAGGGCCAGCGCTCTCAAAGACCCGGAATCAAGCCTGCTCTGGGCGGAGGTGCTTCACCCCTCCCCCAGGCGAGGCTGGCCTTTCATGGGGTGAGGGCCAGCGCTCTCAAAGACCCGGAATCAAGCCTGCTCTGGGCGGAGGTGCTTCACCCCTCCTCCAGGCGAGGCTGGCCTTTCATGGGGTGAGGGCCAGCGCTCTCAAAGACCAGGAAGCAAGCCTGCTCTGGGCGGAGGTGCTTCACCCCTCCTCCAGGCGAGGCTGGCCTTTCATGGGGTGAGGGCCAGCGCTCTCAAAGACCCGGAATCAAGCCTGCTCTGGGCGGAGGTGCTTCACCCCTCCCCCAGGCGAGGCTGGCCTTTCATGGGGTGAGGGCCAGCGCTGTCAGAGACCAGGAATCAAGCCTGCTCTGGGCGGAGGTGCTTCACCCCTCCTCCAGGCGAGGCTGGCCTTTCATGGGGTGAGGGCCAGCGCTGTCAGAGACCCGGAATCAAGCCTGCTCTGGGCGGAGGTGCTTCACCCCTCCTCCAGGCGAGGCTGGCCTTTCATGGGGTGAGGGCCAGCGCTCTCAAAGACCCGGAATCAAGCCTGCTCTGGGCGGAGGTGCTTCACCCCTCCTCCAGGCGAGGCTGGCCTTTCATGGGGTGAGGGCCAGCGCTGTCAGAGACCCGGAATCAAGCCTGCTCTGGGCGGAGGTGCTTCACCCCTCCTCCAGGCGAGGCTGGCCTTTCATGGGGTGAGGGCCAGCGCTCTCAAAGACCCGGAATCAAGCCTGCTCTGGGCGGAGGTGCTTCACCCCTCCTCCAGGCGAGGCTGGCCTTTCATGGGGTGAGGGCCAGCGCTGTCAGAGACCCGGAATCAAGCCTGCTCTGGACAGAGGTGCTTCACCCCTCCTCCCGGCGAGGCTGGCCTTTCATGGGGTGAGGGCCAGCGCTCTCAAAGACCCGGAATCAAGCCTGCTCTGGGCGGAGGTGCTTCACCCCTCCTCCAGGCGAGGCTGGCCTTTCATGGGGTGAGGGCCAGCGCTCTCAAAGACCCGGAATCAAGCCTGCTCTGGGCAGAGGTGCTTCACCCCTCCTCCAGGCGAGGCTGGCCTTTCATGGGGTGAGGGCCAGCGCTCT
Source organism: Lissotriton vulgaris (assembly GCF_964263255.1). Lineage (NCBI taxonomy): Eukaryota > Metazoa > Chordata > Amphibia > Caudata > Salamandridae > Lissotriton > Lissotriton vulgaris. Next base: position 40,739 of record NW_028249405.1, read on the forward strand.
CAAAGACCCGGAATCAAGCCTGCTCTGGACAGAGGTGCTTCACCCCTCCTCCAGGCGAGGCTGGCCTTTCATGGGGTGAGGGCCAGCGCTGTCAGAGACCCGGAATCAAGCCTGCTCTGGGCGGAGGTGCTTCACCCCTCCTCCAGGCGAGGCTGGCCTTTCATGGGGTGAGGGCCAGCGCTCTCAAAGACCCGGAATCAAGCCTGCTCTGGACAGAGGTGCTTCACCCCTCCTCCCGGCGAGGCTGGCCTTTCATGGGGTGAGGGCCAGCGCTCTCAAAGACCCGGAATCAAGCCTGCTCTGGACAGAGGTGCTTCACCCCTCCTCCAGGCGAGGCTGGCCTTTCATGGGGTGAGGGCCAGCGCTCTCAAAGACCCGGAATCAAGCCTGCTCTGGGCAGAGGTGCTTCACCCCTCCTCCAGGCGAGGCTGGCCTTTCATGGGGTGAGGGCCAGCGCTGTCAGAGACCCGGAATCAAGCCTGCTCTGGACAGAGGTGCTTCACCCCTCCTCCAGGCGAGGCTGGCCTTTCATGGGGTGAGGGCCAGCGCTCTCAAAGACCCGGAATCAAGCCTGCTCTGGGCGGAGGTGCTTCACCCCTCCTCCAGGCGAGGCTGGCCTTTCATGGGGTGAGGGCCAGCGCTCTCAAAGACCCGGAATCAAGCCTGCTCTGGGCGGAGGTGCTTCACCCCTCCTCCCGGCGAGGCTGGCCTTTCATGGGGTGAGGGCCAGCGCTCTCAAAGACCCGGAATCAAGCCTGCTCTGGGCGGAGGTGCTTCACCCCTCCTCCAGGCGAGGCTGGCCTTTCATGGGGTGAGGGCCAGCGCTCTCAAAGACCCGGAATCAAGCCTGCTCTGGGCAGAGGTGCTTCACCCCTCCTCCAGGCGAGGCTGGCCTTTCATGGGGTGAGGGCCAGCGCTCTCAAAGACCAGGAATCAAGCCTGCTCTGGGCGGAGGTGCTTCACCCCTCCTCCAGGCGAGGCTGGCCTTTCATGGGGTGAGGGCCAGCGCTCTCAAAGACCAGGAATCAAGCCTGCTCTGGACAGAGGTGCTTCACAGCTCCTCCAGGCGAGGCTGGCCTTTCATGGGGTGAGGGCCAGCGCTCTCAAAGACCCGGAATCAAGCCTGCTCTGGGCGGAGGTGCTTCACCCCTCCTCCAGGCGAGGCTGGCCTTTCATGGGGTGAGGGCCAGCGCTCTCAAAGACCCGGAATCAAGCCTGCTCTGGGCGGAGGTGCTTCACCCCTCCTCCAGGCGAGGCTGGCCTTTCATGGGGTGAGGGCCAGCGCTCTCAAAAACCCGGAATCAAGCCTGCTCTGGACAGAGGTGCTTCACCCCTCCTCCCGGCGAGGCTGGCCTTTCATGGGGTGAGGGCCAGCGCTCTCAAAGACCCGGAATCAAGCCTGCTCTGGACAGAGGTGCTTCACCCCTCCTCCAGGCGAGGCTGGCCTTTCATGGGGTGAGGGCCAGCGCTCTCAAAGACCCGGAATCAAGCCTGCTCTGGACAGAGGTGCTTCACCCCTCCTCCAGGCGAGGCTGACCTTTCATGGGGTGAGGGCCAGCGCTCTCAAAGACCCGGAATCAAGCCTGCTCTGGGCGGAGGTGCTTCACCCCTCCTCCAGGCGAGGCTGGCCTTTCATGGGGTGAGGGCCAGCGCTGTCAGAGACCCGGAATCAAGCCTGCTCTGGGCGGAGGTGCTTCACCCCTCCTCCAGGCGAGGCTGGCCTTTCATGGGGTGAGGGCCAGCGCTCTCAAAGACCCGGAATCAAGCCTGCTCTGGACAGAGGTGCTTCACCCTTCCTCCAGGCGAGGCTGGCCTTTCATGGGGTGAGGGCCAGCGCTCTCAAAGACCCGGAATCAAGACTGCTCTGGACGGAGGTGCTTCACACCTCCTCCAGGCGAGGCTGGCCTTTCATGGGGTGAGGGCCAGCGCTCTCAAAGACCAGGAAGCAAGCCTGCTCTGGACAGAGGTGCTTCACCCCTCCTCCAGGCGAGGCTGGCCTTTCATGGGGTGAGGGCCAGCGCTCTCAAAGACCCGGAATCAAGCCTGCTCTGGGCGGAGGTGCTTCACCCCTCCCCCAGGCGAGGCTGGCCTTTCATGGGGTGAGGGCCAGCGCTCTCAAAGACCCGGAATCAAGCCTGCTCTGGGCGGAGGTGCTTCACCCCTCCTCCCGGCGAGGCTGGCCTTTCATGGGGTGAGGGCCAGCGCTCTCAAAGACCCGGAATCAAGCCTGCTCTGGGCGGAGGTGCTTCACACCTCCTCCAGGCGAGGCTGGCCTTTCATGGGGTGAGGGCCAGCGCTGTCAGAGACCCGGAATCAAGCCTGCTCTGGGCGGAGGTGCTTCACCCCTCCTCCAGGCGAGGCTGGCCTTTCATGGGGTGAGGGCCAGCGCTCTCAAAGACCAGGAAGCAAGCCTGCTCTGGACAGAGGTGCTTCACCCCTCCTCCAGGCGAGGCTGGCCTTTCATGGGGTGAGGGCCAGCGCTCTCAAAGACCCGGAATCAAGCCTGCTCTGGGCGGAGGTGCTTCACCCCTCCTCCAGGCGAGGCTGGCCTTTCATGGGGTGAGGGCCAGCGCTGTCAGAGACCCGGAATCAAGCCTGCTCTGGACAGAGGTGCTTCACCCCTCCCCCAGGCGAGGCTGGCCTTTCATGGGGTGAGGGCCAGCGCTCTCAAAGACCCGGAATCAAGCCTGCTCTGGGCGGAGGTGCTTCACCCCTCCTCCCGGCGAGGCTGGCCTTTCATGGGGTGAGGGCCAGCGCTCTCAAAGACCCGGAATCAAGCCTGCTCTGGGCAGAGGTGCTTCACCCCTCCTCCCGGCGAGGCTGGCCTTTCATGGGGTGAGGGCCAGCGCTGTCAGAGACCCGGAATCAAGCCTGCTCTGGGCAGAGGTGCTTCACCCCTCCTCCAGGCGAGGCTGGCCTTTCATGGGGTGAGGGCCAGCGCTCTCAAAGACCCGGAATCAAGCCTGCTCTGGACAGAGGTGCTTCACCCCTCCTCCAGGCGAGGCTGGCCTTTCATGGGGTGAGGGCCAGCGCTCTCAAAGACCCGGAATCAAGCCTGCTCTGGGCGGAGGTGCTTCACACCTCCTCCCGGCGAGGCTGGCCTTTCATGGGGTGAGGGCCAGCGCTGTCAGAGACCCGGAATCAAGCCTGCTCTGGGCGGAGGTGCTTCACCCCTCCTCCAGGCGAGGCTGGCCTTTCATGGGGTGAGGGCCAGCGCTCTCAAAGACCCGGAATCAAGCCTGCTCTGGGCATAGGTGCTTCACCCCTCCTCCAGGCGAGGCTGGCCTTTCATGGGGTGAGGGCCAGCGCTCTCAAAGACCCAGAATCAAGCCTGCTCTGGGCGGAGGTGCTTCACCCCTCCTCCAGGCGAGGCTGGCCTTTCATGGGGTGAAGGCCAGCGCTCTCAAAGACCCGGAATCAAGCCTGCTCTGGGCGGAGGTGCTTCACAACTCCTCCAGGCGAGGCTGGCCTTTCATGGGGTGAGGGCCAGCGCTCTCAAAGACCCGGAATCAAGCCTGCTCTGGGCGGAGGTGCTTCACAACTCCTCCAGGCGAGGCTGGCCTTTCATGGGGTGAGGGCCAGCGCTGTCAGAGACCCGGAATCAAGCCTGCTCTGGGCGGAGGTGCTTCACCCCTCCTCCAGGCGAGGCTGGCCTTTCATGGGGTGAGGGCCAGCGCTCTCAAAGACCCGGAATCAAGCCTGCTCTGGGCAGAGGTGCTTCACCCCTCCTCCAGGCGAGGCTGGCCTTTCATGGGGTGAGGGCCAGCGCTCTCAAAGACCCGGAATCAAGCCTGCTCTGGACAGAGGTGCTTCACACCTCCTCCAGGCGAGGCTGGCCTTTCATGGGGTGAGGGCCAGCGCTCTCAAAGACCCAGAATCAAGCCTGCTCTGGGCGGAGGTGCTTCACCCCTCCTCCAGGCGAGGCTGGCCTTTCATGGGGTGAGGGCCAGCGCTCTCAAAGACCAGGAAGCAAGCCTGCTCTGGGCAGAGGTGCTTCACCCCTCCTCCAGGCGAGGCTGGCCTTTCATGGGGTGAGGGCCAGCGCTCTCAAAGACCCAGAATCAAGCCTGCTCTGGACAGAGGTGCTTCACCCCTCCTCCCGGCGAGGCTGGCCTTTCATGGGGTGAGGGCCAGCGCTCTCAAAGACCCGGAATCAAGCCTGCTCTGGACAGAGGTGCTTCACCCCTCCTCCCGGCGAGGCTGGCCTTTCATGGGGTGAGGGCCAGCGCTGTCAGAGACCCGGAATCAAGCCTGCTCTGGACAGAGGTGCTTCACCCCTCCTCCCGGCGAGGCTGGCCTTTCATGGGGTGAGGGCCAGCGCTGTCAGAGACCCGGAATCAAGCCTGCTCTGGACAGAGGTGCTTCACCCCTCCTCCCGGCGAGGCTGGCCTTTCATGGGGTGAGGGCCAGCGCTCTCAAAGACCAGGAAGCAAGCCTGCTCTGGACAGAGGTGCTTCACCCCTCCTCCAGGCGAGGCTGGCCTTTCATGGGGTGAGGGCCAGCGCTCTCAAAGACCCGGAATCAAGCCTGCTCTGGACAGAGGTGCTTCACCCCTCCTCCAGGCGAGGCTGGCCTTTCATGGGGTGAGGGCCAGCGCTGTCAGAGACCCGGAATCAAGCCTGCTCTGGGCGGAGGTGCTTCACCCCTCCTCCAGGCGAGGCTGGCCTTTCATGGGGTGAGGGCCAGCGCTGTCAGAGACCCGGAATCAAGCCTGCTCTGGGCGGAGGTGCTTCACCCCTCCTCCAGGCGAGGCTGGCCTTTCATGGGGTGAGGGCCAGCGCTCTCAAAGACCAGGAAGCAAGCCTGCTCTGGGCAGAGGTGCTTCACACCTCCTCCAGGCGAGGCTGGCCTTTCATGGGGTGAGGGCCAGCGCTCTCAAAGACCCGGAATCAAGCCTGCTCTGGACAGAGGTGCTTCACACCTCCTCCCGGCGAGGCTGGCCTTTCATGGGGTGAGGGCCAGCGCTCTCAAAGACCCGGAATCAAGCCTGCTCTGGACAGAGGTGCTTCACCCCTCCTCCAGGCGAGGCTGGCCTTTCATGGGGTGAGGGCCAGCGCTCTCAAAGACCCGGAATCAAGCCTGCTCTGGGCGGAGGTGCTTCACCCCTCCTCCCGGCGAGGCTGGCCTTTCATGGGGTGAGGGCCAGCGCTGTCAGAGACCCGGAATCAAGCCTGCTCTGGACAGAGGTGCTTCACCCCTCCTCCAGGCGAGGCTGGCCTTTCATGGGGTGAGGGCCAGCGCTGTCAGAGACCCGGAATCAAGCCTGCTCTGGGCGGAGGTGCTTCACCCCTCCTCCCGGCGAGGCTGGCCTTTCATGGGGTGAGGGCCAGCGCTCTCAAAGACCCGGAATCAAGCCTGCTCTGGACAGAGGTGCTTCACCCCTCCTCCAGGCGAGGCTGGCCTTTCATGGGGTGAGGGCCAGCGCTCTCAAAGACCCGGAATCAAGCCTGCTCTGGACAGAGGTGCTTCACCCCTCCTCCAGGCGAGGCTGGCCTTTCATGGGGTGAGGGCCAGCGCTCTCAAAGACCAGGAAGCAAGCCTGCTCTGGGCGGAGGTGCTTCACCCCTCCTCCCGGCGAGGCTGGCCTTTCATGGGGTGAGGGCCAGCGCTCTCAAAGACCAGGAAGCAAGCCTGCTCTGGGCGGAGGTGCTTCACCCCTCCTCCCGGCGAGGCTGGCCTTTCATGGGGTGAGGGCCAGCGCTCTCAAAGACCCGGAATCAAGCCTGCTCTGGACAGAGGTGCTTCACCCCTCCTCCCGGCGAGGCTGGCCTTTCATGGGGTGAGGGCCAGCGCTGTCAGAGACCCGGAATCAAGCCTGCTCTGGACAGAGGTGCTTCACCCCTCCTCCAGGCGAGGCTGGCCTTTCATGGGGTGAGGGCCAGCGCTCTCAAAGACCCGGAATCAAGCCTGCTCTGGGCGGAGGTGCTTCACACCTCCTCCAGGCGAGGCTGGCCTTTCATGGGGTGAGGGCCAGCGCTCTCAAAGACCAGGAAGCAAGCCTGCTCTGGACGGAGGTGCTTCACCCCTCCTCCAGGCGAGGCTGGCCTTTCATGGGGTGAGGGCCAGCGCTCTCAAAGACCAGGAAGCAAGCCTGCTCTGGACGGAGGTGCTTCACCCCTCCTCCAGGCGAGGCTGGCCTTTCATGGGGTGAGGGCCAGCGCTGTCAGAGACCAGGAACAAAGCCTGCTCTGGGCGGAGGTGCTTCACCCCTCCTCCAGGCGAGGCTGGCCTTTCATGGGGTGAGGGCCAGCGCTCTCAAAGACCCGGAATCAAGCCTGCTCTGGGCAGAGGTGCTTCACCCCTCCTCCAGGCGAGGCTGGCCTTTCATGGGGTGAGGGCCAGCGCTGTCAGAGACCAGGAATCAAGCCTGCTCTGGGCAGAGGTGCTTCACACCTCCTCCAGGCGAGGCTGGCCTTTCATGGGGTGAGGGCCAGCGCTCTCAAAGACCAGGAAGCAAGCCTGCTCTGGACAGAGGTGCTTCACCCCTCCTCCAGGCGAGGCTGGCCTTTCATGGGGTGAGGGCCAGCGCTCTCAAAGACCAGGAAGCAAGCCTGCTCTGGACAGAGGTGCTTCACCCCTCCTCCAGGCGAGGCTGGCCTTTCATGGGGTGAGGGCCAGCGCTCTCAAAGACCCGGAATCAAGCCTGCTCTTGACAGAGGTGCTTCACAGCTCCTCCAGGCGAGGCTGGCCTTTCATGGGGTGAGGGCCAGCGCTGTCAGAGACCCGGAATCAAGCCTGCTCTGGACAGAGGTGCTTCACCCCTCCTCCAGGCGAGGCTGGCCTTTCATGGGGTGAGGGCCAGCGCTGTCAGAGACCCGGAATCAAGCCTGCTCTGGGCAGAGGTGCTTCACCCCTCCCCCAGGCGAGGCTGGCCTTTCATGGGGTGAGGGCCAGCGCTGTCAGAGACCCGGAATCAAGACTGCTCTGGACAGAGGTGCTTCACCCCTCCTCCAGGCGAGGCTGGCCTTTCATGGGGTGAGGGCCAGCGCTCTCAAAGACCCGGAATCAAGCCTGCTCTGGGCGGAGGTGCTTCACCCCTCCTCCAGGCGAGGCTGGCCTTTCATGGGGTGAGGGCCAGCGCTCTCAAAGACCCGGAATCAAGCCTGCTCTGGGCAGAGGTGCTTCACCCCTCCTCCAGGCGATGTTGGCCTTTCATGGGGTGAGGGCCAGCGCTCTCAAAGACCCGGAATCAAGCCTGCTCTGGGCAGAGGTGCTTCACCCCTCCTCCAGGCGAGGCTGGCCTTTCATGGGGTGAGGGCCAGCGCTCTCAAAGACCCGGAATCAAGCCTGCTCTGGACAGAGGTGCTTCACCCCTCCTCCAGGCGAGGCTGGCCTTTCATGGGGTGAGGGCCTGCGCTCTCAAAGACCCGGAATCAAGCCTGCTCTGGGCAGAGGTGCTTCACCCCTCCTCCAGGCGAGGCTGGCCTTTCATGGGGTGAGGGCCAGCGCTCTCAAAGACCCGGAATCAAGCCTGCTCTGGACAGAGGTGCTTCACCCCTCCTCCAGGCGAGGCTGGCCTTTCATGGGGTGAGGGCCAGCGCTGTCAGAGACCCGGAATCAAGCCTGCTCTGGGCGGAGGTGCTTCACCCCTCCTCCAGGCGAGGCTGGCCTTTCATGGGGTGAGGGCCAGCGCTCTCAAAGACCCGGAATCAAGCCTGCTCTGGACAGAGGTGCTTCACCCCTCCTCCAGGCGAGGCTGGCCTTTCATGGGGTGAGGGCCAGCGCTGTCAGAGACCCGGAATCAAGCCTGCTCTGGGCGGAGGTGCTTCACCCCTCCTCCCGGCGAGGCTGGCCTTTCATGGGGTGAGGGCCAGCGCTCTCAAAGACCCGGAATCAAGCCTGCTCTGGGCGGAGGTGCTTCACAACTCCCCCAGGCGAGGCTGGCCTTTCATGGGGTGAGGGCCAGCGCTCTCAAAGACCCGGAATCAAGCCTGCTCTGGGCAGAGGTGCTTCACCCCTCCTCCAGGCGAGGCTGGCCTTTCATGGGGTGAGGGCCAGCGCTCTCAAAGACCAGGAAGCAAGCCTGCTCTGGACGGAGGTGCTTCACCCCTCCCCCAGGCGAGGCTGGCCTTTCATGGGGTGAGGGCCAGCGCTCTCAAAGACCCGGAATCAAGCCTGCTCTGGACGGAGGTGCTTCACCCCTCCTCCAGGCGAGGCTGGCCTTTCATGGGGTGAGGGCCAGCGCTGTCAGAGACCAGGAACAAAGCCTGCTCTGGGCGGAGGTGCTTCACCCCTCCTCCAGGCGAGGCTGGCCTTTCATGGGGTGAGGGCCAGCGCTCTCAAAGACCCGGAATCAAGCCTGCTCTGGGCAGAGGTGCTTCACCCCTCCTCCAGGCGAGGCTGGCCTTTCATGGGGTGAGGGCCAGCGCTCTCAAAGACCCGGAATCAAGCCTGCTCTGGGCGGAGGTGCTTCACCCCTCCTCCAGGCGAGGCTGGCCTTTCATGGGGTGAGGGCCAGTGCTCGCAAAGACCCGGAATCAAGCCTGCTCTGGGCGGAGGTGCTTCACACCTCCTCCAGGCGAGGCTGGCCTTTCATGGGGTGAGGGCCAGCGCTCTCAAAGACCAGGAAGCAAGCCTGCTCTGGGCGGAGGTGCTTCACCCCTCCCCCAGGCGAGGCTGGCCTTTCATGGGGTGAGGGCCAGCGCTCTCAAAGACCCGGAATCAAGCCTGCTCTGGGCGGAGGTGCTTCACCCCTCCCCCAGGCGAGGCTGGCCTTTCATGGGGTGAGGGCCAGCGCTCTCAAAGACCAGGAAGCAAGCCTGCTCTGGACAGAGGTGCTTCACCCCTCCTCCAGGCGAGGCTGGCCTTTCATGGGGTGAGGGCCAGCGCTCTCAAAGACCCGGAATCAAGCCTGCTCTGGACAGAGGTGCTTCACTCCTCCTCCAGGCGAGGCTGGCCTTTCATGGGGTGAGGGCCAGCGCTCTCAAAGACCCGGAATCAAGCCTGCTCTGGGCGGAGGTGCTTCACACCTCCTCCAGGCGAGGCTGGCCTTTCATGGGGTGAGGGCCAGCGCTGTCAAAGACCCGGAATCAAGCCTGCTCTGGGCGGAGGTGCTTCACAACTCCCCCAGGCGAGGCTGGCCTTTCATGGGGTGAGGGCCAGCGCTCTCAAAGACCCGGAATCAAGCCTGCTCTGGGCGGAGGTGCTTCACCCCTCCTCCAGGCGAGGCTGGCCTTTCATGGGGTGAAGGCCAGCGCTCTCAAAGACCCGGAATCAAGCCTGCTCTGGGCGGAGGTGCTTCACCCCTCCTCCAGGCGAGGCTGGCCTTTCATGGGGTGAGGGCCAGCGCTCTCAAAGACCCGGAATCAAGCCTGCTCTGGACAGAGGTGCTTCACCCCTCCTCCAGGCGAGGCTGGCCTTTCATGGGGTGAGGGCCAGCGCTCTCAAAGACCCAGAATCAAGCCTGCTCTGGGCGGAGGTGCTTCACCCCTCCTCCAGGCGAGGCTGGCCTTCCAAGGCTGAAAGCTTCAGATGTGATGTCACCTTCGAAATGTGACCCAGGCATCTCCAAACTGTGTAGGAGCCAACCCCTCTGTCCTGCTCCGCATTTGGTGGGAGGACAGATGGACAGATGGGAAAATTGGTTAAATTAGGAGGTGTGTCCTCATTCAGCTAGCAACTCCCCTAAGGGGGGGCAGGTGATGCGGAGCCCATGTTTCATTTCCCTCCATCTTATCAGGGCTAGGGTAGTGCCCCTTCCCACAGGAAGGGGTCTCTTAGAGGGTGTAGACACATTAAAGGTAGGGAGCCCATTGGCTAGTTCCCATCACCCCCTTTAATGCCCCTAAATTCAGTATTTAGCTGCCATCCCTGGGCCTTGAAGCTCAGATTTGATGGACACAGACAGACACAGGACACAAATTCCCATAAAAATAGTCGCCTATGATGGTGAAATGTGGAGCCCATCACAACCCAAGGGGCTGTCGATACCAGCGACCATCGTGCGAGAAAACATTATTTTCCAATGCCAATCTGATAAGGTCCATAATCAATTGTGTGAGCTCGTACAGTGCTGCATCCCTCACTGATAGAGTGGACGCAAGGCTCTTCTCAAGTGGGATGCACAGGTAGAGCGAGGTTACATCTAGTGTAACGAAACTACGGCCTTCTGTCCACTCAATGTCTTCAAGTTTATTGAGTAAATCTCTGGTGCTCCACATGAAAGATGGGAGATCGTACACGAATGTCTATGTATCTGAGATCCGCTCTGTTGGAGACCCAACCCCTGAAACGATGAGTTTACCCAGGGGAAAGCCCCGGTGTATGTCCCTTTGGAAGCATATCATACACTGTGCCGTGGTTGTGCACGCAGTTGTATTCTATGTCAGCGATCAGGCCGAGCTCTCGCCAATAAGCTACTCTGAGCCCAATCTTCTTGTCACATCCATGAGTGCCTTCCCAGGTACCTTGACAAGGGCCAAGTTGTCTAGAATTCTCTGTCAATCTCATTTGTGAAGTCCTGGTCCCACATAATAATAATGCTGCCCCTTTATAAGCCTCTGTGGGACGCTGACTCTCTATATATGTACTCACAGAGGCAATAATTGAGACACACACTCAAGAATAAATTCAGGACCAATTTGCAAAAATAATATTGATTTTTACATATTTTCAGACCAAGAACTTTGTTCCACAGTAAGTACTTTTAAGGTATGAATTTTTCAAGTTTCATGTCTGTGTAGTGATCTCACTCATTCCCTCGTTCCTCTGTGTAGGGATCTCACTCCCTCATTCCTCTGTGTAGGGATCTCACTCCCTCGTTCCTCTGTGTACGGATCTCAATCCCTTGTTCCTCTGTGTTCGGATCACACTCCCACCTTCCTCTGTAAGGATCTCACTCCCTCGTTCCTCTGTAGGGATCTCACTCCCTCGTTCCTCTGTAGGGATCTCACTCCCTCATTCCACTGTGTAGGGATCTAACTCCCTCGTTTCTCTGTGTAGTGATCTCACTCCCTCATTCCTCTGTGTAGTGATCTCACTCCCTCGTTCCTCTGTGCAGTGATCTCACTCCCTCGTTCCTCTGTGTAGGGATCTCACTCCCTCATTCCTCTGTGCAGGGATCTCACGCCCTCGTTCCTCTGTGTACGGATCTCAATCCCTTGTTCCTCTGTGTACGGATCTCACTCCCTCGTTCCTCTGTGTAAGGATCTCACTCCCTCGTTCCTCTGTAGGGATCTCACTCCCTCATTCCTCTGTGTAGGGATCTCACTCCCTCATTCCTCTGTGTAGGGATCTCACACCCTCATTCCTCTTTGTAGGGATCTACTCCCTCGTTCCTCTGTGTAGGGATCTCATTCTCTCAATTCTCTGTGTAGAGATCTCACTCCCTCATTCCTCTGTGTAGGGATCTCACTCCCTCATTCCTCTGTGTACGGATCTCACTCCCTCGTTCCTCTGTGTAGGGATCTCACTCCCTCATTCCTCTGTGTAGGGATCCCACTCCCTCGTTCCTCTGTGTAGGGATCCCACTCCCTCGTTCCTCTGTGTACAGATCTCACTCCCTCATTCCTCTGTGTACGAATCTCACTCCCTCATTCCTCTGTGTAGGGATCTCACTCTCTCATTCCTCCGTGTAGGGATCTCACTCCCTCGTTGCTCTGTGTAGGGATCTCACTCCCTCGTTCCGCTGTGTACGGATCTCACTCCCTCATTCCTACATGTAGGGATCTCACTCCCTTGTTCCTCTGTGTAGGAATCTCATTCTCTCATTCCTCTGTGTAGAGATCTCACTCCCTCATTCCATTGTGTAGGGATCTCACTCCCTCGTTCCTCTGTGTAGGGATGCCACTCCCTCGTTCCTCTGTGTACAGATCTCACTCCCTCGTTCCTCTGTGTAGGGATCTCACTCCCTCGTTCCTCTGTGTACGGATCTCACTCTCTCATTCCTCTGTGTAAGGGTCTCACTCCCTCGTTCCTCTGTGTAGGGATCTCACTCCCTCGTTCCTCTGTAGGGATCTCACTCCTTCATTCCTCTGTGTAGGGATCTCACTCCCTCGTTCCTCTGTATAGGGATCTCACTCCCACCTTCCTCTGTAGGGATCTCACTCCCTCATTCCTCTGTAGGGATCTCACTCCCTAGTTCCTCTGTAGGGATCTCACTCCCTCGTTCCTCTGTGCAGGGATCTCACTCCCTAATTCCTCGTTGTAGGGATCTCACTCCCTCATTCCTCTGTGTAGAGATCTCACTCCCTCATTCCTCTGTGTAGAGATCTCACTCCCTCATTCCTCCTTGTAGGGATCTCACTCCCTCATTCCTCTGTGTAGGGATCTCACTCCCTCGTTCCTCTGTGTAGGGATCTCACTCCCTCGTTCCTCTGTGTAGTGATCTCACTCCCTCGTTCCTCTGTAGGGATCTCACTCCCTCATTCCTCTGTGTAGGGATCTCACTCCCTCAATCATCTGTGTAGTGATCTCACTCCCTCATTCCTCTGTGTAGGGATCTCACTCCCTCATTCCTCTATGTAGGGATCTCCCTCCCTCATTCCTCTGTGTAGGGATCTCACTCCCTCGTTCCTCCGTGTAGTGATCTCACTACCTCATTCCTCTGTGTAGTGATCTCACTCCCTCATTCCTCCGTGTAGGGATCTTACTCCCTCATTCCTCTGCGTAGGGATCTCCCTCCCTCGTTCCTCTGGGTAGAGATCTCACTCCCTCAATCCTCTGTGTAGGGATCTCACTCCCTCATCCCCCTAAGTACGGATCTCACTCCCTCGTTCCTCTGTGTAGGGATCTCACTCCCTCGTTTTTCTGTGTAGGGATCTCACTCCCTCGTTCCTCTGTATAGGGATCTCACACCCTCATTCCTCTGTAGGGATTTCACTCCCTCTCCTCTGTGTAGGGATCTCACTCCCTCATTCCTCTGTAGGGATCTCACTCCCTCTCCTCTGTGTAGGGATCTCACTCCCTCGTTCCTCTGTAGGGATCTCACTCCATCGTTCCTCTGTAGGGATCTCACTCCCTCGTTCCTCTGTAGGGATCTCACACCTTCATTCCTCTGTAGAGATCTCACTCCCTCTCCTCTGTGTAGGGATCTCACTCCCTCATTCCTCTGTAGGGATCTCACTCCCTCTCCTCTGTGTGTGGATCTCACTCCCTCGTTCCTCTGTAGAGATCTCACTCATCGTTCCTCTGTAGGGATCTCACTCCCTCGTTCCTCTGTAGGGATCTCAGTCCCTCATTCCTCTGTGTAGGGATCTCACTCCCTCGTTCCTCTGTGTAGGGATCTCACTCCCTCATTCCTCTGTAGGGATCTCACTCCCTCGTTCCTCTGTAGGGATCTCACTCCCTCATTCCTCGTAGGGATTTCACTTCCTCTCCTCTGTGTAGGGATCTCACTCCCTCATTTCTCTGTAGGGATCTCACTCCCTCTCCTTTGTGTAGGGATCTCACTCCCTCGTTCCTCTGTAGGGTTCTCACTCCTCGTTCCTCTGTAGGGATCTCACTCCCTCGTTCCTCTGTAGGGATCTCAGTCCCTCATTCCTCTGTGTAGGGATCTCACTCCCTCTCCTCTGTGTAAGTATCTCACTCCCTCATTCCTCTGTAGTGATCTCACTCCCTCGTTCCTCTGTATGGATCTCACTCCCTTGTTCCTTTGTAGGGATCTCACTCCCTCGTTCCTCTGTGTAGGGATCTCACTCCCTCGTTCCTCTGTGTAGGGATCTCACTCCCTCATTCCTCCGTAGGTATCTCACTCCTTCGTGCCTCTGTAGGGATCTCACTCCCTCGTTCCTCTGTAGGGATCTCACTCCCTCGTTCCTCTGTGTAAGGATCTCACTCCCTCGTTCCTCTGTAGGGATCTCACTCCCTCGTTCCTCTGTGTAGGGATCTCACTCCCTCGTTCATCTGTGTAGGGATCTCACTCCCTCGTTCCTCTGTATTGATCTCTCTCCCTCGTTCCTCTGTAGGGATCTCACTCCCTCATACCTCTGTGTGGGGATCTCACTCCCTCGTTCCTCTGTAGGGATATCACTCTCTCATCCCTCTGTGTAGGGATCGTTCCTCTGTAGGGATCTCACTCCCTCGTTCCTCTGTGTAGGGATCTCACTCCCTCGTTCTTCTGTGTAGGGATCTCACTCCCTCGTTCCTCTGTATAGGGATTTCACACCCTCATTCCTCTGTAGGGATTTCACTCCCTCTCCTCTGTGT